>NC_139632.1:45052928-45092928 GCF_964638095.1 Poromitra crassiceps
AGATGCCATTAAGGGCAACAAAAGGCCCTGCCTGCATAAAAGCTATTCTTCTCTCTTCCTCCTCCTTCAAGACATGACTGATCCAGGAATATCACAACATGTCTTCATGTGTTGGCCTGTCCCCTGCTCTTTCTTCACACGACACTGTAGCAGCTGTCCCAATGTTATCACTTTTCTATATTTCATCGGTTCATATGCATTCAAAAGCAGTGGGGACAAAAAGCGCCCCCAAAGTGGCACAGGATATAAGCCAAATAAGAATAAAGCGGTTGGAAGCACCTTAGTACAGTATGTCAACGCATGTATTGAAGCTTCAAAAGCACATGAAGGAACAACAGTGCATCAATAAGCACGTGAACATATATAGGCTATAAACATGCAGAATATGCAACACGTTTCAATGCTGCAATCCAAATAAGCGTTAATAAATATTGTTGAACAAATAAGGTTCTTCCAATCCCTTTATTTTGTGTAGTACACGATGATCTGTTGAACTGTTAATGCTCGGTGTGACTGAAAGACATGGACACATGAGTTCTTTACAATGTCAAAACACTGCCACAGCCAACGGGGATTGAGTATAGCAATACGAGTTAGACAAAGTAGTAACCACAGAGATATAGACTGCTTAGTTTAAAAGTCCCAGAGTCTAGACTGCCAAACGTGTGACTAGAACAAAAGAGCCTTCATAGAACTTGTCTCACCTCCTCTGGTCTGTGGCACCCAGCAGGCCTGAGTCCCACAGCTTACACCCCAACAGAGCCACACCCCAGGTGCTTTCCTAACCTCCATCTGAAGGCTCCTCCCACGTGACAGACAGAGAGGTCGGACATCTGAAGGCTCCTCCCACGTGACAGACAGAGGTCGGACATCTGAAGGCTCCTCCCACGTGACAGACAGAGAGGTCGGACATCTGAAGGCTCCTCCCACGTGACAGACAGAGAGGTCGGACATCTGAAGGCTCCTCCCACGTGACAGACAGAGAGGTCGGAGGAGCCTCGACGCGACAGCTGGGGGAGTGAGACCAAACAACGGCACAGCCACATGAAGGGCTGCTGGTGGAGGCTAATTCCTCTTGGACGCCATGCTGCTATGCTGCGGAGCGCCGCAAGCTGTTTGAGATGTGGCCAGTTGAAAGGGCCGAGGGTGTCGGCTGTAACGAGGTTAGGTTCGGAAAATTGGAAAACAACATTCCTGTCGCGAGCAAATCCCCAAATTGTCAACGGATGTTTGAATTGGGTTTTTTTCCTTCTTCTTCTCAAGACCTCAACAGCAATGTCACAAAGCTAATCCAATCAGAGGCCTTCTCTGAGGGAGCGGCTTGTTCCACAGTGTAAAGTCCCTGTTTGTCCAATCAGAGGCCTTCTCTGTTCCACAGTGTAAAGTCCCTGTTTGTCCAAACCGCCGTCTGTGCTGAAATCTGAGCTGACACGTGAAGGACAAGATGACAGCGGCAGGTGACAGTCGCTGCCGACGCGGGGTCACGGATCAGCGATACAAGCCGCGTGGATCGGCAAACTACATTACCCAGGGTGCTCGGCTTCCTGGGCAACTGGCAAACCGCTTTGGCGAGAGCCGGGCGGACACTGGTGGGGAAGAAGTGTCATGTGACTTCTCGCGGCGTGACAGGTGATGAGTTGGGGCATATAGCGCTCGGAGAGAAAAGGGGGAGGTAATTCACCCCGTGTCATCGACACTACGCCCCAGCATCACATCAGTCAACTGAAATAGCAGCGTTGCCACGGTCAAATATGGGAACAGTTCAAACAATATCGGACAGGTATTAAAGGAATAGTGCACTGAAATATGAAAATTAATAAAAAAAAATCAAAAATCATCTACTCACCCTCATGCCAAATGAAACAGTGGTGAAATGTGTTAGTCAATATAACACACAGGGAGGTTGCCAGCACAGCACAACTTCTCCAAAACAACCGAAGTCAGTCAGTTCTTTAGACTTCCAAAAAGATCTATATTTACACCATCATTCAGTGCAAATCTTAACCACAGCTGATTGATTTGCAACAGGTAATGGTGTGTAGGTCTTTCTATTCACAGGCTGTTGTTTTGGAACTCTGAGGTCTCCACTGACTTCACTTGTTTTGGAAAAGGCTGCCTGCAACCTCCCTGTGTGTTCTATGGAGAAACGTCACCTGTGTTTCATTTGGTATGAGGGTGACCAGATGCAGCTGATGACAGAATTTTCACTTTTGGGTGAACTACCCCTTTAATGCCTGTAATTATAGTCCAAAGGTGACTGGCGCAGGCGTCCGGGAATCGACTAAAACAGCAGCAGCAGCACTCGCGGCGAGGCGCGGAACACCGCCGATCACCTATCGTCTTTATCGCTATCGCTAACATTATTCCCAGCGGCCGCCATCTCGCCCGCTTCCACCCTCCGCTGAGGTCACCCTCCGCTGAGGTCACCCTCCGCTGAGGTCACCCTCCGCAGCAGTGGGAGAGTGGCAGGGGGGGGTGCTGCTGGAATACATTAGGCCTGAAATGAGGGGGGGGGTGGGGGCTTTGTCATTGAATGGGTGATGGAGGAAGATTACAGCTGTAGTCCTTTTCACTCGCATTGTTTCATCCCTCAGTGGCGAGGGAGAGAAGGAGGGGGCGGGTTCTCTTGTGTGGGGTATCCGGCCATGTCCTTCCAACGTACCGCCCAACTCAGACGGGCTGATGTGCTGTGAGCCCAACTCAGACGAGCTGATGTGCTGTGAGCCCAACTCAGACGAGCTGATGTGCTGTGAGCCCAACTCAGACGAGCTGATGTGCTGTGAGTCCAACTCAGACGAGCTGATGTGCTGTGAGCCCAACTCAGACGAGCTGATGTGCTGTGAGCTGTGAGCCGAGAGCGCTGCAAAGCGGAGCATCATTATAATGTGACCAGGCCCACATCAAACACTGAGGTGGAGCTGTGAGGTCCGTCAAGCGAGCTTCACTTCTCTTCTTCTCTCCTCTTCGGCTTATCGCTCCACATCGTTCTAATGATGCTTCTTTGTCAGCTTCTCCTTTTCTATCTCACTCTCCTTCTTTCTCATTTGCTCTGTGTTGCTTTGTCTCTCTCTCTCTCTCTCTCTCTCTCTCTCTCTCCTCCATGCCTCTTGTTTTCGTGCACTCCCTCCCTCCCTCTCCACTCCTCTCCTTGACAGCGCTGGCAGGCTCGCTCTCAGAGGAATCGCCCCCCTCCTCTTCCTCCTCCTCCTCCTCCTCCTCACTGCCTCCATCTCTCTCCTTCACTCGAGCCTGCCTGCACACACACACATGCGCACACACACACACACACACACACACACACACACGCACACACACACACACACGCACACACCCCTCTCTTGCCTCAGTGCCCAGCGCTGTGTGCCCACGCCGCCTGCCTGCACCAACAGGTCAAGTGCACACAATGGCCTCGGCTAACGACCTGCACCGACCCGGATCAAGTGACATCATGGACTCCAGGTCAAAATATCTCAGGCTTTTGGCTGCTAGTAGGGAATGGGATGCCACGGTGTGGACATTTTCCCACCAGGGAATAAACACGTGACAAGTGACAACACCGGTGTTACCGTATCAAAAATAAATAAAAAAAAAGATCCAGCAGCGCCAAGCTTGGTGCCCGCGCCACAGGAAGTTGGGTTGTTCTGCCTTCAGTCACTTATGAGAAAAAAAAATGTTTTGAGCTGTGCAGGCCAACAAATGGTTATAAGTATAATAGTATTTAAAAAATTTAATCGAAATCGAAAATCTAATTTTGAGAGAAATTGTTATTTTTAGGCCAAATCGTGCAGCCCTACTACAGACCCTTGCCTGGTCACAGCCAAAGTGCAAATTGGCTTGGTGAGGGGGGGGGGGGGGGGGGTCAGAAGCGCAGCGGACGCTGGCGGTCAACGATTTGAGCTCTGCAAAACATCTTCAGCACGCTAGAGCCACTCTGCATGGCAAGAAGATGGTGAGCGGTGTGGAGCTGGCCTGGGTCCTGAAGGGCACAGCGTCCTCCTGTGTTGTGTTATTCCACAGTCGATTGGCGTGTTGTTTGGCCAGCAGATAAATTGAAGCAAAGAGGACTAGAGGCCAAAGTCACCTTTAGAGTGCAATGAGAGGGGGGGAGGGGGGGGGGGGGGGGGGGGGGAGGGGGGAGGAGTCACATGCTAGACTCTGGAGTGAGCTGATGGATAACTCGCCCCAAACTGAATCTCCACTCGCTGACCCCTACGGATGGATAGGACACAATTCTCCATTGTTCACGGGCCACGGCTCCTGTTTGGCTGGGAAGGCACCTCACTGCCTGGCCAAACAAGCACGCACGCACGCACGCACACACACACACGCACACACAGACACACACACACACGCACACACACACGCACACACAGACACACACACAGACACACACACAGACACACACACACACACACACACACAGACACACATACGCACACGCACACACAAAGTAATGGTTGTGCTTGGGCATCCAGGTAATACAGCGGTAGTTTCCCCCCAATTTTTTTTTTTTTTTTTTTTTTTTTTTTAATAATTAAAAAATCGATCCAAATGCCACAGGATCGATTCCAATCCTTAACGATCAATTATCGATTTTCGATAATTGATGAACATCCCTAGTACACACACACACACACACACACACACACACACACACACACACACACACACACACACACACAGAGCTGTGGTTAGGGAGGAGACAGCTATCTGCTTACAAGCCTGTGTGCAGCTCCAGCTAGTCAAGTTGAAAGCATCAAGTGGAGACAGAAAAAGTCAAGGTTGTTGAACAGACTAATAAGCAGCTAAATGTCACTGTACAAACAGCAGCAGCTAAAGCTCATTTCTCCTGTGTGCCTTTAATCTAACTGACATCAAAGCCATTAGCGCACGGGAAGCTATTTTCTAATCGCTGACCTTTTTTTCTGTTGCACGAATAAACACAGACTTGGAATGTGACTTTAGCTGCAGCAGATGTGCTGTGTTTGTTTCTCCACTTTGTGTCCTGGATTTTCCCCCTATTTTCTCCCCAATTCTGGGGAGAGTTGAAGTTTAGCACCTGCTTCCTCCGATACATGTGAAGTTTAGCACCTGCTTCCTCCGATACATGTGAAGTTTAGCACCTGCTTCCTCCGATACATGTGAAGTTTAGCACCTGCTTCCTCTGATACATGTGCAGTCACCTGAAGTTTAGCACATGCTTCAGCAGTTCCAAGTCCCGTGACGGAGGAGTCTTACTCACCAACCACACTCAAATCCCCCTCTTTACCCAGAAACCACAGGGGTCAAGCCCACCTCACTATGACTTCACGCACTCTTTACCCAGAAACCACAGGGGTCAAGCACCACCTCACTATGACTCCACGCGCTCTCTGGATCCCAGCTCGTTAACAAAAGCAACGCCTCCAACCATTTATATGTGACCTTTATGTACCAGATCACACACACGCCGACATCTAGGCCCACGAGCCGACAAGAAGGCACATAAACACACACACACACAAATGGAGTCATCTTAGGTTACAAATACCTTCTGACAAAGCCTCCCCAGAGCTGTTTTATGTGCTGTAAAGTCTACTACACAAAGGAGAGGAGGGGGGAAAGTACACCAGTACATTTTGTGTGTGAGATGCCTGCTTTGAAGTGAGTGACGCACTTGGAGTGAAGGAAAACAGCTGACTTCAAAAGAACAGCCTGGGTTCCTCAAGGTTCCTCCTGGCTTCTCTTTTTCAAGCGGAGTACGTTCAACCTCTCTGCCTGAGAGGCTGAACGTTGGCTGTCAACGTGTGGGAGAGGCAATTTAGCAACATTTTTACACTTGAAATTTTACCCAAATATGTCATACGTCTCTCTGCGTACAGAAAAATAAACCCATCTCCCTCTGTGGTGCTTAAATCCTTTCCTACACCTCTGTCACACATAATCATTCTAGGGCCATCTATTGACCATGCCTGTAATGTGGGATATCTAGGAATTTAAACTTTTCTACTGCCACACTCAATGTAAGTCGCTTTCCTTAATCAGCCAAATGCTTAAAACTTGAAACTTGGAAAATGTAAGTTTTCAGCATCCATTGAGTTAAATGGAGATGTTTTATAAATTACAGACTCAAATTATTATTATTTTTTTCTTCAAAGAAATAACACATCACACATATCGACAGGCACTCATAGATTAGGTTCCTGTGACTAACTCAGTTTTGACCCCAAAAAAAGTCAGATGGAACCTTCTAATTCCAAGGTCACGTCTTCCCAACCAGCTGCACCTGGTCCAAAAGAGTCAAGTCTGTGTTTGGAGCAAAGCTGCAAAGACCACAACATCTTTCAGTCAAGGTCCATTTAGGAGTGAAATGGCAACACCACCCAAGGGGGATATAACACCACCCGAGGGGGGGGGGGGGCACCACCCGAGGGAGATATAACACGCAAATCACCTTGGAGTGAACATCAATTTGACATCACTAACTCAAGTGTCTCTCTTCTCTTCAGCTCTCTTTTAATATGCAGATCCCATATGACACAAACAGAGGCAAAGGCCATCCTCTCTCTCTCTCTCTCTCTCTCTCTCTCTCTCTCTCTCTCTCTCTCTCTCTCTCTCTCTCTCTCTCTCTCTCTACTACAGCCAGGCCGCCCTGTGCAACACATGCCATTCTCCCCAAGGCGTCAGCCAAACAAGACCCCTCTGTGATTTACAATGGAGGGGCCCACTTCATTATTAACTGGCCAAGGCTCGCCGCCTGGGGGCCAGACCATTACCTCCACATGGGGGTGGATGCCAGAGGCAGCGGCCACTCTCTCCGTGTGGTAAAACTAGGGCTGTGCGATTAATCGATTTTGAATCGTAATCGAATTAATTAGTTAGGACGATGTTAAAAAAATGAAAATCGTAAAATCGTTTTTTTTTTTTTTTTTTTTTTTTTTTTTTTTTTTTTTTTTCACTTTAACTAGGGTAAGTACGTTACGCAGGGCGGCTCTCTATCATGTACGCATGCTGCTACTTGTCCATTCTCACTGCTGTAAAGTCTCTCTAGAGGCTGTGATACTGCTACTAAAAACAGCAGCACAATGGACTTATTTCAACACCTCCGACCAAAAAGCAGCTTGTTGCACTGCCGGCTGTAGCCTACAAGATAACGATTGCCACAACACACTCACGCGCGCACACGAACACAGACATTATCACCGGACGATGAAACGTTGCCTTTACAGTTCACATAATAACAAAACAACACGTGAGGCCACCGAGTACTGATAGATTGGCTGTATTCATGGCTGCCTCAGCTGACTCACCTGTCCCTGTGTGTCTGAATTTCCCCCTAACTGCTATCGCAGTTCCACGCATTCCTGTTGTGACTTTGTGTTATTCTAGTACAGATATAACTCCGAGCACGGGTGGTCGCTTAGACACTAATATAATTATCTCACCGAGGAACACGCAAATCCACCAGTGTCAAGTTAGCAAGCAACAGCCAGGAAGTTAAGCATAGCAGCGGCAAGCTAAAACAGGAAGTAGAGTTGTTCTACCTTCAGAGTAAAAGCGTAAATTGTCAATTATGGAAAAAAGGGGGGAAAAGAGCTCTGCAGGGCAACAAATGTTTAGAGAAGTATAATAGTATAATAAATCGAAATCGAAATCGAAAATCGGGTTTTGAGAGAAAAAATCGTCAATTTTAGTTTTAGGCAAAATCGCACAGCCCTAGGTAAAACAACACGTTGTAAAAATGATAGATAAGCTGTGTGGGTGCTGGCTGTGGGCAAGCTCACGTTCTTTGGTGTTCCAAAAACATTGCTAAAGGCTTGTTTTGTGTTCGACCACGGCCTCCTAAAGCCCACACGCAACATCAAATCTATCATTTACCACACGCAACATCAAATCTATCATTTACCACACGCAACATCAAATCTATCGTTTACCACACGCAACATCAAATCTATCATTTACCACACGCAACATCAAATCTATCGTTTACCACACGCAACATCAAATCTATCGTTTACCACACGCAACATCAAATCTATCATTTACCACACGCAACATCAAATCTATCATTTACCACACGCAACATCAAATCTATCATTTACCACACGCAACATCAAATCTATCGTTTACCACACGCAACATCAAATCTATCATTTACCACACGCAACATCAAATCTATCATTTACCACACGCAACATCAAATCTATCATTTACCACACGCAACATCAAATCTATCGTTTACCACACGCAACATCAAATCTATCGTTTACTGCATGCTTTTATCCAATCCAAAGCACTTTATAGTGCCATGAGTGCATGCATTTTTAGCATGAGTGACCCCAGTGGGACCCAAACCCCCAAATCCTGGCAGAATTATTATTATTCTATTCACAGAGCTATCTGCTCCTAACCCGGCATGTTAGTACTGCCATTCTCTAGCTGCTGAGCGTCACAGGACTACAATGTGCAAAGGCACACAATGGGGACAACGTAGCCTAGCTCACACTGTCACACTGCAATCAACACATCAGCAGGCAGCGCTGTGCTAATGAGCTAACTAAAGCCCAGGTAGATGGGCAGATCAACCATCTCGTTGGCAGGGAGAGCACTTCTAGCCGGGCCAGTTGGGCACGTCTTCTCTGGCATGGGCTCCTCTCCTCTCCTCTCCCAGCCCTGGCAACAGGCCTCGCCCGCGGCAGTTGGCAAGCGGGGTGGCGGCCATCTTGGTGATTGCAGAGTTAAGTGCACCCCTGTGCGTATCAAAGAGAGGTTTGGCTGTGGCTTAAAAAGCCGCTAAGCCTCAATCTGTCCGGAGCAGCACACACACCCTGTTTCTCGCCCTTATGGTGCGTCCCCGGAGGGCTCGGGTTCAAATTCATTAGCGCTCCTTTATCTCCATGAAAATGGACGACCCTCTGCTCTCGCCCCGTCTACCTCCTGTTTCTAAGCTGCACGTCCCCATCTCCCTCCTGCTCTCCCTCCCTCTCTCTCTCCCTCTCTCTCTCTCTCACTCTGTTCAACTCTCTCTTTCCTGCTTTCATTGTCTCTCTCTCTCGCTCTCTGCCCCACACGTCACCCAAGGGCAGGAGGGTGGGGTTGTGAACTTGTGAACAGCAACCCCCAACTCCATCTCAGTCCTGCTTTTGTCTTCCCTCCTGTTCCCCTCTGTTCTCCTCTACCTCCACCCCGTCGACACTACAGATTGGGGGCTGCGAGATGACAAATATCACAGGGATTGGCCTGTGGGGGTGGGATGGATTTACCCCCAGATTAGCCCCACCCACCCCTCACCTGAGAGACTGAATCAGGGCAATGGACAGGGGGCGACCTTGACTGTCCTTGTGCTGACTTTGTAGGAGTTTTGATGATGCACGTGTTACATGATGCGAGGTTCAGTGTGTTTGCTCAATGGCAGATTCAACAGGACATAGCAGGTGTTGCAGGGATCAAACATTGTATCTTCTGGAGGGCAATATATCGATATCCTATTGGTATTGTGATATGAGACTAGATATAGTCTGAGATTTTGGATATTGTAATATCGTGGTATGGCATAAGTGTTGTCTTTTCCTTGTTTGAAAGGCATTGCAGTAAAGTGATGTCATTTTCTGAACTTACCAGACTCTTCTAGCTGTTCTATTATTTGCCTTTTACCGACTCAGTTATTATATCCACATTACTGATGATTACTGATCAAAAATCTTATTGTGTAAATATTTGGTGAAAGCACCAATAGTCATCCCTACAATATTGTCACAATATCAATATCAAGGTATTTTTATATCGTAATATTTGATTTTGTCATGTCTCCCAGCCCTAGCTGCTTCTGATTACAAGACAAGTCTGAGTTCTGATCAAATCGTCTCGAGTATTTTGCGTTTCTTCCCGTCAAGTAACATTGGGGCCCGGCCCGCTGGGATTGGACCTGCTGTCTTCACCTAGTAGCTATATATGACAACGTCTCACTATCTCTGCAGCGCACTGGCCTTCAGTTCCCACGTGGCCGCGTCAGGCTGCCAGCTTAAAGCCAGCAAACCCTGCATGGCTCCCTGCTTCCCTCTGTGTGGACGCTATCTCCCTACATCAACAGCACACAGACAGTCAACAGACAGTCCCCTGATAACACACGCCTTTATTTCCATCCAAAGATTCCCCCCTGCTTTATCCTCCCCTGCTTGTCCAATTCCTCTTCTCAGCAGATAAACCAACAGGTGGCTGCTTTCATCTTACATTTCACACACTTGAGGCATTTAACTTACAATGACTGCCCACATCAATTCGCTAAACTCTAAACTATGGCAAAAGTCACTGCATCTAAGATGATTTGCCACTAAAAATATTTACTAATATCAACTAAATTCATGAGAACAATTACTGATGACTGACATGATATGGCCTCCAAATAGATTTCTGAAAATTGTATTTTGTGCTTGATCTCTGCTCTCCATAGAATGACAAAAGCTATACTTAAATTTAGACTCAGGCTACTAACGTAGTGATGCCATCTTGCCATCTTGCCACACCCAACTGACTTCAATGACGTGACGGACGGCCCTTTGAAATGACAGTGGAAAGTCCCGTCGCAAAAAAAAAGTTTGTATTTATTTATAATGGGCTACTGTCCTCTCTCTGCTGCCACAAATCTCCACTTTAAGCATAATAACAAAAGCGTAAAGCGGTTTAGCATCCAAGACTATCTTCCCCATTAGAAAAACCAGATGAAAAAATATATCTCCAAAAGCATTCTTCTTCCATGGGTTTGATCCATAAACAAGAGGGTGACAGCACAGCAGCGCCGCCCCCCCCCTGTGCTAAGCTCCATAACCGTTGTGGGTATCTGTGATTGCTAGCTTGTCGTTCTTCCCCCGGCCTCCATCGCTTTTTAATCAGGATTATCTTCTCTGACACCAAGACTCAAGAGTTAATTCCTTTTATTTCCCCCCCGTTCTCTCCCCTTCCCCAATTACCTTCACCGCCATGGAGATTTGCCCTGTTCCAAATTCTGTGGCGAGGGAAGGAAAGCCTGAAGGAGATGGGGGGAGAGATACTGGCACTGAATGGTGCTTGTGTGTGTGTGTGTGTGTGTGGGGGGGGGGGGGGGGGGGGGGTGCACGATGATATCGGCCGATAAAGGCTTTCAAATGAAATATCGGCATCAGCTCGATAGGACATTTCTGCTGATATGAGAGGCCAATATCATCCAAGCCTGTTTATGTAGGATGAATTGTACAAAAAAAATGTTACAACCATACAAAATATTGCATGTTTTACGCAACCTAAGTTGAAGTAGTTTTCTGATTTTGTCACGTGAATGTGTACATTTCGAAAAGCATTGTATATTTATACATCACGATAAGAGTAGGCATAATAATGTGTCAATTCCACCACTACAGTGAGAGACTTGATGTTCTCTGAAATAAGGTGTGTATATATATCGGCATCGACAAACGGACAAAAGAGTTGGAAAATATCGGCATATTGGATATCGGCCAAAAATGCAATATGGTGCCTCCCTAGTTCCAGGTTAAATGCTGCGGTGTCAAGGTTCTTTACAATCGCTATGATAATGTGGTGCGTGTGACAGTCAGACTATCACACCTGGGAGGGAAACACGGCTTTGCACAGTCGGCTTCCTCCCGGAAAACACGTCAGAGAAATGCCAAAAATCTACTTCAATTAAAAAAAATAGAGAGAAAGTAAAGGAAAAGAAAAGGCCAGTGTGCCTACTCTGTTGCCTGTCAGCTGGAGTAGGCTGGATGGGGCCTCTCCCCATTTACATACACATGTCACCTTCCGTCTTCCCCGGGGCGTGGGGACGCTTGACTCTCTCCACTGTGACGCGCTTCACAAGACAAGCTGAGGAAACTCAGTGCATTTAGCCTCTGGTGATGACTTCTCTCTGTCTTCTTCTTACGCGCCACACTGCTGCGCTGTCATCTGTGTATCCGGACTCATAGAGTATATGAGCTTTTTTTTTATCTCTATTTTATTGCTTTGAAAAGCAGGAGCGCTGTTTGAAAAGGTGCTCAGCCTGCCGGAGTTGTAATTACCGAGGAGGCCTTGTGATTGGGCTTCTTGATGGATGGGCGGGGGCGGGGTGGGGGGGTTATATGGAGGTTGGAAGGGATTATTAATACAAATTAAACGGTTTCAGTATGTCAGAGAGATATAGGAAATGAGAATTACACTCGCGTGGCCTGAAGATGGGCACCTTTTAGTAAAGGAGACGGTGGTGTTATCCGCATACTAGGGATGCACAATATTGGATTTATTTTCACAATATCCTATATCTTTTGGGCGATTGCCAATGCCGATATATTGTGTGTACATATATATATATATATATATATATATATATATATATATATATATATATATATATATATATATATATACATTATTATGCCTACTCTTATCGTGATGGCCCACTGGCAGATGCAGACATAAATACAATGCATTTCAAAATGCTAACACATTCAAAATTCAACACATTCACTGGGCAAAATAAGAAAAGTAGTTCAACTTAGATTATGTAAAACATAAGATTTTCTTTCCAACAAAATCCTACTTAAACAGCCAAGCATCAAGCATTTTGGCATATTTAAAGCTTCATTTTATCAGCTTGCCATATCGGCAGAAATGTTCGTTTCAGGTCGACGCTGATATTTCATTTGAAAGCCTTTAACTCATTCACTGCCAACAACGTATGAACACGTTTTCAGAATCCAGCTGTTCCCTGCCAACAACGTGTTTACACGTTTTTGGCATCGATTTTTTTTTTTTGACGGTGGGTTGTGCATCTAAGCCTTTTACATCTCTTATATAATTATTGGAGCCACCGAACGTTTACAACCCATTCCACCGACCCACTAAGTGGCAACAGTGCTCTCCTTGCTAGAGGAAGGAAAGCATTTTTTTAACTTGTCAAGCCATTCTCAGCCCAGCCATTCTCCTTTTCGCGCTGATTGCTGGCGATGCGGGATTGCAAATTTACATAATAGATTCAGCCGATCTACTATGATCGGGTGATAGATTACAGGTGGACGAACACACTTTGAAACACGCAGCATAAATATGACCAGAATCGCAAAAGCTTCTCTCAACCAAAACTCCAAACGAGTGAGTCCATCCCGACTTCCTCAAACAGCGGCTGTGCAGACAGGCACAGGAGAGCAGCAAAGCACTGACTGGTGACAAGCTTGTCCGCCCACGGAGGGCGGAGTTGAAGCAACTCGAGAGGGAGGGAGAGAGAGAGAGAGAGAGAGAGAGAGAGAGAGAGAGGGAGGGAGAGCGAGAGGGAGGGAGAGAGAGAGAGAGAGCGAGAGGGGGAGGGAGAGAGAGAGAGAGAGAGCCAAAAATGAATGGTTAAAGTGACAGTTCCATCCAATTTCACAAAAAGCCGTTTATCTCTGAATATTCTTTTTCACGCTAAAACCATGCTGTATTCAACTGCTAATGCTTACATAACTACTAACTCTACAAACTAACTCTTTTAGACAGAGAAAGTACACATTCTATTAGTACTTTTGAGATATTGTATGTTCACAAACTCCAAGCTGAAACGAATCCTCGGCTCTTATAAAATGAGCCATAATCCTCAAAAAACGGCTTGGCAGAAGCTATCTACAGCAAAAAAAAACGTCTGGCAGTCAATGTGTTAATGGCCGATAATGCTGACGTGGCAATATTATTGTGCATCCCTACCGCATACAAGGCAACCCTCCCTGGCTCAGACATCCCAATCTTGCAGCGCTGCTGGCGTTCCCAGAGAGACACAGGCGGCCATTTTCTGTGCTTAAGTGGCCCACATAGCGACTCCCAAGGCCATCTCTCATAAAGCGGGACACATATCCCCTGATGCTCAGGGACATAAAGCGGGACACGTATCCCCTGATGCACAGGGATGAACAATGGTCCTGACAGGCAGGTAGTTACTCGTGCTTAACCCCAGCCAGCGCTGCATGATGCCACAGAACAGCAGGCCCGCCTCCACCCCTCCCTCCCTCCCTCTCTCTCTCTTTCCATTGGCTCCGTACCTCTCTCTACCCTTTCTCTCCAGTTCTCCTTTCTCTCTCAATTCAGTTCAATTCAGAGGGGGCTTTACCGGCATGGCAAACTTACGTTTACATTGCCAAAGCAAAAGCAAAATGTTTCTTTGTTTTTAATTTGACTTAACCTACTCTTCTGTATATATTTTTATTGTGACGTGACAATGTTACACAGCTGTTTTCTATAGTATATCTTTAATTGTACTTACAGTTTTTATTTCACATTTGCTGTTAAAAATGTATATACACATAAATAAAAATGGAAAAAATGTGGACATTGCAGACTGATGGTTCAAGCCTGATTGGTTCAAGTCCCATTTACTGATTAAATTATATACTATATGAATTATACTTGTATGGCATTCATTACTTAAAACTACTACAAAACTACAGTTCCCATGAAGTGGGGCTTTGTTTTACCACCAGGGGGTTCACAGGTGCTTTTCAAACTGCCAAAGATTAGAGCGTGGTTGATTATTTGTTTTCTTTCTCCTGCCTGTTCATTGTTGATTCATGTATGCTCTGATGAAGGTCTTATAGACTGAACGCTCACAATTAAAGTGCACTATTGCTTCGGTTTAAGTGCGCGGAAATCTCTTTTCACTTTGGACATTGCAGCTAAGAAATATAAATACAAATAATAATAGATTTATTTTTTCATTTTTTTTATGTAGACTATTTAAAGGTATGGGCTCTGTTGGTACAGTGTACAGAGATGTGCAGATAATGTAGCATGGTGCAGATAGTCTCTCTCTACTCCCCGCCCCCCTATCTCTTCCTATTTAGGCTCCTCTCTTTCTCTCTGTCCCGTGTTTCTATGTTCCACTACACACAATTACTCTCATCCTGCAATTATCTGTCTCCTCCTCTTTAGCCACCCCCCCCTCCCTCACACACACACTTTTCTCTATGACAACAACAAGCCCCCTCCCCTTCCTGCCCACCCCACACACCCCCGGGGCAGCTCGCAGTACCTCCCCACCCCTCCTGTTGCCCCCCTTATACCAGATGTCGCCACAGTTTGTGTGTGTGTGTGTGTGTGTGTGTGTGTGTGTGTGTGTGTGTGTGTGTGTGTGTGTGTGTTGGTGGGGGTGGGGGGGGGGGGTTTGGGCAGGGGTGATCTGAATGGGCCTGCCCATCCCGCCCCAGGCTTTCTGTCTCCTCACAAAGAGACAGCAGATTAACCAGCGTTTAGCCTTACATGAAAAACCTCTCCATCTCTCTCTCTCTCTCCCTCTCCCTCTCTCCATTTCTCTCTCACTTTTTCTCTCCCTCCATGTCTCTCTTGCTCTCTCTCTCTCTCACGATCTCTCTGGCTTTCTCTCTCTCTCCATCTCTCTCACTCGCTTTCTCTCTCGCGCTCTCCTTCCCAACCACTTATTTTCCCCCCGCCAAGGCTTGTTCAGCCTGTGGAGAGCTCCTCTGGCCCAGGAGAGCTCATCTGGCCCAGGAGAGCTCCTCTGGCCCAGGAGAGCTCATCTGGTCCAGGAGAGCTCATCTGGCCCAGGAGAGCTCATCTGGTCCAGGAGAGCTCATCTGGCCCAGGAGAGCTCCTCTGGTCCAGGAGAGCTCAACTGGCCCAGGAGAGCTCCTCTGGTCCAGGAGAGCTCCTCTGGTCCAGGAGAGCTCCTCTGGTCCAGGAGAGCTCATCTGGCCCAGGAAAGCTCCTCTGGTCCAGGAGAGCTCCTCTGGTCCAGGAGAGCTCCTCTGGTCCAGGAAAGCTCCTCTGGTCCAGGAGAGCTCATCTGGCCCAGGAGAGCTCATCTGGTCCAGGAGAGCTCATCTGGCCCAGGAGAGCTCCTCTGGTCCAGGAGAGCTCATCTGGTCCAGGAGAGCTCATCTGGCCCAGGAGAGCTCCTCTGGCATACATAAGCTTTCCCAGGAGAGCTCCTCTGGCATACATAAGCTTTCCCAGGAGAGCTCCTCTGGCATACAGAAGTGGTGCATTTTATGTTTCTGGCAGGAGCAATAGCGGTTACTTAGGAATACATAGAAAAAAGAACGGGGTGGTTAGCATAAGCAGCGAGAGCTACCATGGCTGAAAAGAAAAAAGAGAAGAGCGCCACCTACAGAAATTCAAACTTCATCAATGGGAAATCCAAGGAAAAAGAGGTCACAGTAGCGGACACTGTTTGATTGACAGGTGATCTCTGGGCACTTAGTGACAAGGATGCTGCTCAAATCAAATCAAATCACTCTGCAGACTCCTGGGTGTCTGGGCAGTGTTACGTTACTGTGTTACGTTACAGTGTTACGTTACAGTGTTACGTTACTGTGTTACGTTACAGTTACGTTACAGTGTTACGTTACTGGGCAGTGTACAGGTTCAAGCACTCGCCTAACACTGCAGAGACCAGAGTTCCATTCCCTGTAGCGGTACTTCCGGCTTGGTCAGACCTTCCTATAGACACAATTGACCATGCCTACGGGTGGGAAGCTGGTGGGGTACGTACGAGTCCTGGTCGCTTCACTAGTGCCTCCTTTGGTTGGTCAGGGGGGCCAGTTTAGGGGGAGGGGAACTGGGGAGAATAGCATCGCTATCAGGTGAAAATAATTGAAAAGTATTGGGAGGAAGCATGTGCAAGTCTACAGAGGCGGGGGAATTGGCCAAGTAAAATTGGGGTGAAAAAATGCAAACGACCATTTGAACATTTCCAGCATTTCCATGCTGCTGTTAGCCAGAGTCATTTCAAGACAGCCCATTAGGGGTCAGAGCTGCAGCACCTTGCCAGTGTCCCTGGAATGATCATGCATGACAGATGAGTCCTGGGTAAAGGAATAAGGAGGAGGGAGGAAACTAGGCTGGCAAAATGCCCAAAATGTAAATGTAAGATACATTTCATTCCGTGGAGCTTATTGCATATTGAACACATTTATGTCTTTGCCCTTATCTGGATGTCCTTTACTACCTCAAGTACGACTTCCACTGGTCACATGGTCACATGCCCCTCCGGAGACATGTGACATGATAACGACGGTCGGTAAAATATAGGTTGCATTGCTTCTGCACTGATGCCATTAAGCCACTGTGCACTCACTCACCAAGCTGCATTACTAGTTACTGTGTGATTCCTTCATGCGTCCAAAGGTCAAATGTCAAAGGAAATCCTACAAGTACATTGTATTTTTGCAGGCAGCTATGTTTCTGGTCAGAGGCAGAGAAAACATCATGGTGTGTGTGTTTAACGCTTCTCACAATCAAAATGCAATATTTGTGGCACGTATCTGTGTGTGATAATAAGCACTTATCACAGCATCACGTAAATGTTCATGAGTGTCATGTTTATGAGATGTTCTACAAAGTATGTATACAAGGGACGAGGGATTCAAAAGGACTCCGATTTGATCAGCAGATTCATAACTGGATTCCGAGTTCATAAACTGCTTTCAAACCCCCACACCTAGTTGCAAGACATACAAAGAATTCAACGGGACACATTGGCTTTTTTTCGGGATCAAATCTATGACATTTTGAGCTACAGAAGCGTCTCCCCCGCTCCTAGCCCACGCTGCTCCACCCGTACACGCTACGTACAGATGGCTCAACAGGCCGGCATGCACCATCCAACGGCCTGCATGAGACGTGGATAAACCAGCCAAACGCAACCTGTTCCTCCTGACCCTTGGAGGCATATGATCGGGGGTCGACCCCATGGGCAGTCTAGGGGTCAACCCTCCGAGGCGCAGGGCCGTCCTTCCTGCCAGACCTGGTTTGTAAGGAGGAGGGAGAGGCGGACACCCCGGAGGGGAAGGGGGGGGGGGGGCTCTGTTCATCAATCTGGGGGAGACCAGCTGGTAATCGCACTTAACAAGCTGGAGAGCAGCCCAGCATGCAAGAATCAGGAGGCGACCAGAGGAGAGAGAGAGAGAGAGAGAGACAGAATCAGACACGTCTGCTTGACAACTATCCCAGACCGGCTGTTAATTACTCCTCTCCATGAAACAGTGGTTCACATGAACTCCATAAGCATAAAGAGGATGGGGGCGGGGCCAGGGGGAAAGAGTCTCTCTGTGTGTCACTGCTCTCTGTTTGGTGGTCCCTCTCTGTTTGGTGGTCTCTCTCTGTTTGGTGGTCTCTCTCTGTTTGGTGGTCCCTCTCTGTTTGGTGGTCTCTCTCTGTGTCACTGCTCTCTGTTTGGTGGTCTCTCTCTGTTTGGTGGTCTCTCTCTGTTCGGTGGTCTCTCTCTGTTCGGTGGTCTCTCTCTGTGTCACTGCTCTCTGTTTGGTGGTCTCTCTCTGTTTGGTGGTCTCTCTCTGTGTCACTGCTCTCTGTTTGGTGGTCTCTCTCTGTTTAGTGGTCCCTCTCTGTTTAGTGGTCTCTCTCTGTGTCACTGCTCTCTGTTTGGTGGTCTCTCTCTGTTTGGTGGTCTCTCTCTGTGTCACTGCTCTCTGTTTGGTGGTCTCTCTCTGTTTGGTGGTCCCTCTCTGTTTGGTGGTCCCTCTCTGTTTGGTGGCCCCTCTTTGTTTGGTGGTCTCTCTCTGTGTCACTGCTCTCTGTTTGGTGGTCTCTCTCTGTTTGGTGGTCTCTCTCTGTGTCACTGCTCTCTGTTTGGTGGTCTCTCTCTGTTTGGTGGTCTCTCTCTGTGTCACTGCTCTCTGTTTGGTGGTCCCTCTCTGTTTGGTGGTCTCTCTCTGTGTCACTGCTCTCTGTTTGGTGGTCTCTCTCTGTTTGGTGGTCTCTCTCTGTTCGGTGGTCTCTCTCTGTTCGGTGGTCTCTCTCTGTTTGGTGGTCTCTCTCTGTTTGGTGGTCCCTCTCTGTTTGGTGGTCTCTCTCTGTGTCACTGCTCTTTGTTTGGTGCTGTGTTCTCCTGGGCTTTAGCAAACTGTTTGCTCCTGCCCGTCGTAAAAAGCGTATTGTCAGTTCATCAGAAGGAGTCGGTGGTGTAAAAGCGGGAGGTACCAGGGGAGCGGGGAGGTGACAGTGTGTCGATGTATTCCCCATGGCTCTACCACATAGTCTGCCAGGGATTACTGTGTGTTTGAGACATGGCTCTACCACATAGTCTGCCAGGGATTACTGTGTGTTTGAGACATGGCTCTACCACATAGTCTGCAGAGGGATTACTGTGTGTTTGAGACGGACTTCTTTCACTTGTGCACACAACACCATGACAAATACCAAGAGCCCTCCACTCTCAGTCTCACCCCCTGCATCGTCTTGAGGGATTGAGTGAGCAAAAAACACATCAATATAACGCAGCTACATCACATCTGGACAATCCAGATACAAGATGCCAGATGTCAGTGCTATGTGGAATAGGGATGTTCATTTTGAAAAATTTCCATAATCGAAAATCGGGGAAAATTAACGATCATATTAATATTTTTCTTTTCTTTTTCTTTTTTTACAAAATGAATGCCTATGGCAGAAAATACGAAAGACAACATGTTCTCCTCAATGAACTCTTTATTTCAATGTGTCTCCTCTCCAACACTGCTGTCCCCGGCGCATGCCGGTGTGAATTTCCCATGTTTAAAACAGTTTTGTTGGCACAAAGGCCCGTGCCCAGCCAGAAAACTAGAGACTATATGAAGCTCCACCTCACATTAGTCGGCTGTGCAATGGAGTGGGGCGAGGAGGAACGAATTCCACCCAAACCTAGTCCGCAAAAAAAAAAAAAAAAAACATTATAATAACAAAATCGATAAAAATTCCACATGATCGATTCCATTCCTTAACGATCAATTATCGATTTTCGATAACTGATGAACATCCCTAATGTGGAAAGTAGGGGTGTCAAAAATAATCGATTATAAGATGCATCGCGATGCGGACGTGCACGATTCTGCATCGATTCACAAATGTCAAAAATCGATTCTTAATTTTTTCTTTTTTTTTTCTTTATAATCAAATAAAATATAATGGGAGTACATGCAGTTGTTTATTTTAATTATGGATCATAATACAATGCAATTCCAAATGCACTTTTATTTTAAAAGTAGCCACACAGTGAGAAAAAAGAAAGTGAGAAAAAATAAATCATGTATTGCGGAAAAAAGTGATGCATCGATTTAAGATGCATCGAGATGCATCGATAATCGTAATCGAATTGTAGCCCTCTGAATCGTAATCGAATCGAATCGTGAGGCCAGTGAAGATTCACAGCCCTAGTGGAAAGGGGAAGAGTTGTTTTTTAGAAACAGTCAAGAGAGTGAGAGAGATATTTATCATCTATTTATCATCTATTTTATCACATTCCATTTAAATTTGTCTCTTCCTTTTTGAATATCTTCAGATTTTGTGACTTATGTTACTGGGTAAGAAAATGTCGTTTTTTTCTCGTTTTGTTTGCTTTTTTCTTTTTTTTCTTTTTTGTAATTACAAAGTGTTGCTATATATATGCTTTGGCAATGTAATACGCACTTTAATATCATGCCAATAAAGCCCTTTTGAATTTGAGATAGAGATTTAGATAGGAGGAGAGAGAGGGAGATACAGAGGCGGAGAGCGATAGTAAGCAAATCGGTCCTTCAAACCAGCGCTGACTCGTCTTGGACCTTTTCAGTTCAGCAGGAGTGGGTCGTGTGTAAATACAACTTTTGGGCGCCGCCGTGCCAGGAAGGTCAGGGCTATTTCTAACCTCCTGACGGGGTCTGCCGGGCGGGTACGGAGCTACCCATTTTGTTGCCGTGGCAACCTGCAGGAACATCTGACCATGCGGTCAATAATCCAACAATGGGCTACGGTGAAGGTGTAGTGAAGGTGTAGGTCTATGGAGCGAAAACTGTACGGGAGTTTAACCTTGACCATGTCTTGAATTTTCATGATCGCAATAACCTCTCTCTATGACCACTTGGCTATTTCTGTCACTTTGTGTCAAGAAATCTTTACAAAAGCTTGTAGCATTTCAGGGTCCACCTTGTTGTTTCTTTTTCCCACCAAAACATAAGAGAACGAGATGATTCCAGCTACAATGGAGCCCAAAGTGTTTTTAGCGATCTAAAACGTTAGCGGCTAACGTCAGGTTAAGGCTAATCCATGTATCAGCGGAGAGGTGGGTCCCCTTTCCAAGACACAAAGACTCCTGTTTTCACAGTCAGACTAATTGCACCTAGTGTTGCTGGAAGAGCACCGATTTAGCACTCAGAGCAAATGAAGATGAATAAACACAATTAGCATAGCGCACATTTCTCTCTTTCTCTCCTCGATAACACTCACTTCAGAACAGCTGTTATTAACGGCATTGTTGCGTCAAGTGCAATGTGAGTAATTGCGGAGCACTTATTGCCACGGAAACGCTCCTAATTTGGTTTTGAATGAAATCAACAGGGCTCTGGGAGGTAAGGAAATAAAGCCGCGCTGGAATAGGAGGGCTAAAAGCTTCTAACAAAAGGTTCGGCGTTTCGATGATTTCTCTTTTTGTGTGTCATTATCACATTATCACATTAGAATCAAACCTATCATTCAATTAAACTATATAGGATGAATTGAAGTCGAACAACAGATGCTGGCCGAACAGCAACTAAAGAGTTATCCCATCCAAAGTGTCGTCCGCTTTGGGAGGGTTCATCATTCATTATAAGTGACGGTATAATATACCGCCATTTCATTTAATTTGGTGCTATATTCTATCATTTATAAGAGTAATGTACCACTTTGTGCAAATGGAAGAGATCTAATTTGAAACAATACACTTCAACTGCAAAAAGTATAGCATATAGTGGCAATTTATGCGTGGCTGCAGCTTCTGGAGAATCTGGATACAAAACACCCAAAATATCAAGAGCTACGCTCGCTTTGCCTCAAGAGGGGGACGTAGCAGTTGGGTGGTTGTATGTCGTAAAAGAATGCGCGGTGCTACATTAAAACACAGTCAGAGAGATGACAACTTCCGAACTCTATGAACCCTACAAATACCTGCAGTAAAATAAATGACTTTGAATAGCTTTCAGTCAGTCAGTCAGTGAGTCAGGCCTGCAGCTATGTAGAATCAATGGCCTGCTCCTCTCCCCTTTGATCCTGTCAAAAATGGAGAGGAAGCGCCCGACCGATGAGGAAGGGAAAATAAAGGCAAACAGCTCAGAAAGTCATAATTGCAAAGGAAATGAATTTGAAAACCCCGAGGAGGACACCTCTCCAAGACCTCCGCACGAGGGAGAAAAAAATCATATCCGGGACACAATTCAATTAGCTTGTCTTCCAAGTGTAGGGAAAGCTGAGCTCCGGGGAGAAATCTAAAGTTTTGTCCAATAAATGAAGTTTTGACAGATGTAATATTTTCATTGCCCCCCCCCCCCCCCCCCCCCCCCATTCATTACCACTGCTTACAAGCTTGCCAGTCACGAATGCCTCGATTTGCAATTTCCCACAGAAAATAAAGAAAGAAATGAAATGAAGCTAAATAAAACAGGGCCTGCATGCCTCTGTGATGCGGCGGTGACAGCCACGCCGGTCACGCTCAGTCGGCCGTGCCTGGCAGCTTCCCTCTGCATTTTCCTCGCCTTTTCTCTTCCTTGCCCAGTTGTTTGACAGTGATCACGGGTGATAAATTGTTCAATTAAAGCCACATTAAGGATCCAGAACACACCCGACGCGGCGCGCAGCCTCTTGCTATGCTAGGTGTTGTCCAATTACTCTGAAGGACAAGGCTCGCTCTCGCTGCCGACAATCAACATGTGGCCCTCATCATTTGACAAATGTGTTTATTTATACAAGTCAGCGTGCTGATTGAATACTGGAACACAAGAATGATGGGCTGGATGTAGAAAAAAGGCGAAAATCAAAGAGTTTCGATTGGAAAATTAGATCAGAATTTGGTTTAAAAAAAGATTGTGTTTACAGAGAATAGTGTTGTTACTGTCACAATACTAGAATTTCTAACTTCGATACGATACAATTATCGATACTCTCTAGCTGTTTCGATAAGGGGGGCAAAGCACTGCACTGATCGATACTGTTGCACTGCTGACCGATACCGTTGCAAATGAGTATTGTATCTGTTGAAATGTTTTAGTATCGATACTACTGATACATTTGACAACCTTAACAGAGATGGTCCTTCAGTTGGAAGACCAGAGGTCAAGCTTCAAGTAGAGCTGGCTGATATTGACATCTAATATTGTGTTATCACAACCTATCAGACTCCTCCTGATCCTCTGGGATTTAGGTAATTGCAATATAGTTTAAATGTTGTGCTTTCCTGTAAATGCTGCGTTTTAGCTTATTTGACTGATGAACATTGAGCGCCTCATCATATCCACATTAACCTACTGACACAGCTGAGCCTGACCTCTGACCTCTGACCTCCCTGTGGGGGAGGATCAATGCAGCATCACAGTAAATGATGATGACACACAGAGTGGATCCTCTGTATGAAGAGACACTGCAGGATAGATGCATAGAGCCTCTGTGGAGTTTCGGAAATGAACTTTTAAAATGTCAACCAACAATGTTTTCTTCCAGCAATACAAAACAGACCGGGGTGTAAGAAGGTGGAATATTATAACGATTCCCAGCAACAAAACTACATCCATGTAGGAATATTATATTGACATTATAGTTCAACCAAACGGAATACCATCAAGTCCAAAAAGGTCACTGACACTGCATAAACTCACTTTCCAGTATGACAGACTCACTTTAAGCTGCAAATACTGTTACTGTTGGTTATGGATCTGATGCCTCTGTTCTTTTTATTAATGTCAGGAAAAACACCTGGCTGTCAGGAATAACAACAACAACAACAACAACAACAACAACAACAACAACAACAACAGTGTTTTAGCCCCTCTGTTCAGCATCCCAAATAAATGAAATGCATTGCTAATCCTTTTTTTTCTTTCTGATGTGTGTAACTGCTGGGGGGGGGGGGGGGGGTGCAGGTGCAGGCTGTTGCTCCAGGAAGGTTTCAGCTTTAAATGTTCTAATAAAATTAAGACCCATTGGAATTCAAATTGGACTCACTTGATTTACAGTAGCCTGCTTAAAAATACAACACAATGAGACAAAAAAAAAGTTACCACTCACAGCAGAGGATTAAGTATTAACCTGAAGAAAAGGAGTAATCATATAATGAAATGTAGAGGGATAGGCTACAATACAAATGTCACAGAAAACTAATACGTAATACGCACGCACGCACGCGCGCACGTACGCACACACACACACACACACACACACACACACACACACACACACACACACACACACACACAGTCCCTATAGGAATACTGTAGGATTATTATCTATGTGCTAAAAAAAATCATAACAGCCTGTTCTGAAGTTGCTGTTTAGATCTGAAATTACTGTTACCAACATTTACCAATCACATCCACATTGCACCAGATTACACAACACGATTTCAAAATGCAAAACAGAATAATTTTAAGGCAAAGTAATCTACTTGTTCTTGAGGCAGCTCTTCCCAAAGTGGAACCAGGAACCGTCAGGGATGCTCAAGTTTGACTTTGCTTTTATTTCACTCTAATGAGGGAAACTGTCAGAATGACTGTTGTGTTTGACTGTGTTCTGCACTAAATCAGCCTAACCACACGGGCTAAGTCGTGTCAGATGGGGCTGCTTGGTGGAAAAGTCTGGCCAGATGGGGACTGAGTGCTAGATCTGTTTGGGGGGTCCTGTTTGAAAAGCTTTGGGAGCCCCTGCAGGCACTATGGACCTGGACAACATCATACAATATTTCCATTTCCAGACTGCAAACAGAGAAAATCCACAAGAAAGACTTCACCAAAACCAAGTACAATCCGATTTTTCAGCGGCCACTTTCTGCACACTCTCCTACAATCACCTTCCCACTTTCCTCCAGCGCAGCTCGAGTCTATTTCCATGAACAAAGACACCCAGTGGAGGAAACTAACGGTTCAACACAGTGGCAAAGTTGAAATAGTCATCATATTTTTCTCACTCCATTAACGTTACCACGTAATATCATAGTTCCATTTAATTACATACTTAGCCTACACTTTACATACACTAATAACACACTTTTCAAAATAAAGAAAATTCGCAAGCACTTACTTCAATGGCGTGAGTCGTGAGAAGTATGTCTTTTAAAACTACCCCCCGCGTTGGTTTATGGGGGGCAGATTTAAAAATCCGTATTCCTTGCGGCTGAGAGGTCGCAACCTTATTCCCTCCGAAAAGCTTTTATTCGTGCATGTTGAGCAGAAACAGGCGCTACATTCCAGTTTGTTGTGCGGGCAGGCAGGCAGGCAGAGAGGGGTCACTTGTTAACAGAGGGAGCCCGTGTTCAAAACTCTATCTCCCGTGAGTTTGGTCTCTGTATCCCCTGTTCCCCTCTGCTCACCGTGACACAAGTGAAATCGACCCCTGTGATGAGAATAATCCGTGCGCGCTAACGCGCTGCGCTGATTTCCAAGCGTATCTCCCGTTATCTCCACGTACCAGGTCTGGATTCCTTTCTTCCCAAATAATCCACCTCTCTCGCACGGACTGACTGGGGGTGGGGAGACAGGAGTCAAATGCCCCCCTATTCCCTCCCCTCTGTAGTTACCCAGGGGAGGGGGGAAACGGAGCCGTGTGCTGCCTTCAGGGGCTCCTCGTAAACTCCGCGTCTCGAGCTGAGATGTCGTAAATAGCCAACTAAATTGTCGGTGCATTCAAGTGTTTTTGTTTAGAGATTGAAACAAAATGTAAGCTGTCTGCCTAATGTTTTTTTTGTTTTTTGTTTTTATCAAGCAACAAGGAGCTATTTTGTAGCCTACTGGAGTGGCAGAAATACAAATACAGATTCTCTATCATGGTACGCTACATTTCTGCCAACGAAAACGAGGGATCAGCCGAGCAGCATTTTGGTAAACAAACCGCGTCACTGGGTGGCAATGGCAATGGAAACCTATGGAGCCCATGTGGCGTGAGGCGTGAGTGTCAGACTCTAGCCAGTTAACTCTGTTCACATTTTAAAAACTGTGACAGTTCACACAACTTTAACACGACATGCATATATTATACATCAAACTCTTGAGCTACTTCTGCTCTCACTCAGAATGTCAAAATATAAGCGATGTGATGTATATTTTTTGAGATATGAACGTTTGTTTGGCACAACTCATACTATTTAAAAAACAACGCTGATGAAGGCTACCTGCTGAAATGCGTACGTTGTTGCTGCTGTACCTATATTGTATTAAACGCCTAAAGGACTTTTTTGAGTGCTGGCCTTTTCTCCCTTTTACATTCTACCTTGGCCCTGCACCTTGATTGACTTTCTTTTCTTTTTGGAGTGTGCTCGCTAGCTGTTGTTTGACGTTACAACTCATACTATTAACTGCCGCGGGGTTCCGCATTTCTGGGTGTCATATTTACTGTTTTGTTGGTTCGTTTATGAGGCGCTCATAACAGCAATATTTCCGACAGCATTTGAAGGCAGCAGATATCACATGACCCGTTGCAGCAGAGTGTCTGCAAGTGTGATTCGTTCAAGACTTTTAGCAGCTTTGCTGTGAAAATCTAAACAGACCCATCCAATATAGAATGAGCTGATTTCCCTATTGAAAAATCATCATTATTTCCTATAGGGACCTGTAGTGTGTCTGTGGTAGCCTACTCAATTTAAGTAGTTTATTGAAAGTTTAATGACACTTTATTGTGATATCATCACCATATTATTCTATAGGGACTTCTAGCTGCCCAGCAAGCAAAATGACGTCATGATAACGTTGTGATGATGTGTTTCAGTGACGTTCAGGACTAGGCCGGATCACAGGGTGATTTGGGGATGATTTAGACGTCTACGCGTCAAAATATGACCTTTACCATGAATGGGCATTTTCAGTTATTCTGCTATGTACACAGACACAGTGTATATTCAGCAGCTTTATACATAAAGCTATAATTATGTCCAGATTAACAATTTATGCTACATTTTCAAAAAATATAATACCACCCCATGTGGGATTTGAACTCGGGATAAATTTACGGTACGGCTATTCTACCACTATGCTACCTGTTCGCTGAAATTATCTGCTGTACGTTGGAGTAATATAGCCTACCGTTTCAAAACATGGACCCCTTGTTCTTTTTATACCGGTATACATCCATGTATACATCCATGGAGTCGGGACAGTTTTAATAAAAACGAAAGCTAATTTCGTCCCAAGCGGAGGAGCTAAACCGCTTCTACGCCCGCTTCGAGAGGGAGACACCGGCGGCCTACACACCACCCCCTCCCACATCACCCCCTCCCACACCACCCCCTCCCACAGCCCACAGCCAACAGCAACCCACATCCAGCCCACAGCAGCCAAACCCTCATGCTGGAGGAGCATGAAGTCAGGCGCACGCTGAGAGCGGTGGACCCGAGGAAGGCTACAGGCCCCGACGGTGGGACAGGTACCGGGACAGGTACTGAGAGACTGCGCGGACCAGCTGGCCGGGGTCTTCACCAAGATCTTCAACCAGTCCCTCTCCCAGGCCGCCATTCCACCCTGCCTGAAGACCTCCACCATCATCCCAGTACCGAAGAAGAACAACATCAGCAGCTGCCTGAACGACTACCGTCCAGTTGCACTCGAATGTATTCACCTTATTCTTTGCCCACACATGGACGCTTCCGCATTACGTCATTTTGTAATAGTATTTCCGTTTTGACTTGCCAAAAACTCCGCAGGCAAGATGGCTGCGCACACTCCGCTCCTAAAGTGACAAAATTACTCCCCCATAAACTAACATATCTTGGCCAATACGTATGTAACATACAAAATAAAACAACCCGTAATATCTTAATTTTATGTAGAATGCAGAGGACATGTAACTGTTTAGTTAAACTTGCATTCCAGGAATATTGTGCTCTTAAGATGACGTTAATGGAGTGGACGTTAGGTTGCGCACCTATGTTAGGTTGCGTAACCTATGTGCGATTCGAAATAACGCATCCGAGATAGAAACGTTATGAATATAGCCACGTTATAAACAACAAACTAACGCTGGTGATCCGTATGGAATCAGTGTTACTCGAAATGGTTAACGGTTATATCAATTGGGTCATTCAGTGGCATTTTACTGCCATATAACATAACTAACTAGTGGCTAATATTATTCGCCACTAGTGGCCTTCGCAACTAGCACTGAACCGGAAGAACAAATACGTTTGCGTTGAACGCGGAAGAGAGAAAAAGTGGGCGTGGTGAATAAGGTGAATAGAGTGTACAGGAGTGTACACCAAACAAACTCGAAACTAGACACTTTTTACTTTTTTTTTTACTTTTTTCACTTTTACCTCATACTTTTACACACTGAACACTTTTATCCTTAGTACCTCGTTACTTTTTAATACCTTATCTTTATTACCTTGACTTATTGTATTGTCTTGTCTAACGCACCCAGGGGATTGCTTCAATTTCGTTGTTCTTCACTGTTTTGTAACAGTGACAAATAAAGCTCATTCATTGGAATTGCCTCAACACCCTATAACGTTTGTTTACCCAGTGCTCCTGTTAGGCTATACGAGACACCAATATAGCCTATGTAGGATTATGGCAGAAACTTGTTTTATATTTAAAACGTTGGCGTCAAGTCTTGGATCGGACATCACAGTGTAACGTCTACAATCTGTGTAAGAAGAACCCCCGAAACACATTGCAGACAATTGCAGGATTCCCCGCAATTCATCTCCTCGTAGTCCCACCTCCACGAATAAACAGTTTGATAATCAGCGCAGATTGTCCACATGCAAGTGGACAATTCGATTTTGGATAAATAAATAGCCCAGGCTGAGAAATACGTGATTGATTGCAACCATTTAGTTATCCTCATGGATATTTCAGTGGTGACCGCTGAGTGAAATGAGTTGGATAGTGATACAGTGATAATCTGGGCCAGATCTGACTCGTCATGATATGACTTGAGCTGGCCCAGGGCTCTCTCGATTCATCCAGGTCCGTCCGTGCTTGCTGGGTGAGTAACAGGCTACTTAGTGATATGCTATTTTAATAATGATTATTATTAGGGTTTTCTGTGGTCTTAATTTTTCGTCCTGGAGTATAGCTACACAATACTTCAAAGTTTTACTGAAGTAGTATATATATATATATATATCCTAAAATTTGCAAAGTTACTAATTCACCTTTAATTTAAAACTTTAAATGTATTCAAGATGTTGTAAGTCTTTGAGTTTAGCTGATGATTTAAGACATCTTAAGACTTTCTCAGGACCTGCAGACAACCTTGACTAGAATAGATGAGGATGTGGGGGTCGAATGTCATTTGAAACTGTGCAGACCTGACTGTGCAGCCAATTCAAATCTCTATTGTTTTGTTAGACCAAATTTGGTTTACAGACAAAAAACAATCAGATTACAAAAAAGGGGGTTCTTTAGAGAGTCAGGTGGGTTGGTAGAACACAAAATAGTCGCTGCTCAACATAAATCATCATTTCATACGCAGATGATGGCTGGTAGGATGGATCTTCTTCCTTGCATTTTCAAGCTGATGTCATCCAATCAAATTCATCCATGTGAATCCTAATGAAGTCATCACAGAACAGCCTATTGATGTTATGCAGTGTGTCAGCTCACTGCTGTTACTGCAGCTCAGCTCCAACACAAGACAAGGCAGCTTCTAGCTTCAACACAATTAAAAAATAGTTTAGTTACGTAACCTCTAATTGTTTATTGAATAGCAACCTTTTTTCAGTGGCCTCTAGTGAGGAGATATCTCATTTGCCCACTCAATGTAAATCCAATACTAATTATAATTAAATCATTATTAAGTAACAATAATAACTATTTGTAACACATTTCTTAACTATGCCTCCGTCAACAAGTTGCAGTCTACAGCCCTATCTATCCAGACTCATACAAGCACAAATACCTTGAGGCCCACGGCACAGTGGTGTGGCCATTCAGCCTTATGGGACTTTAGGCAATGTTTGTGGGTACCTTAACCTGTTAATCCCTAAGCCTATTTTTCAGCTCACCTGCCGAAAATGACATTTATTTTATTTTATTTAACCTTTATTTATACAGGTGAATCACCTTAAGACCTAGATCTCATTTCCAAGTGCGACCTGTTCAAGCAGCATCCAGACAGAAAGTTACAGTAACAAAAGTTGACAGACAATGCCCGAACTGAATGGAGTATATCTCCACAACTACAAGGCCATTGGCCGATTTTGATGATTGACACCTCTATGGAAGCGTCAGAGCCAATAGACCAAATCACCGTGACGTCACCATGTAAACAAATTTACTTCCGGGTACCACTTGGGGAAGGCGGCAGGTTTAAATGTGCGTGTTGTCAAATAAATGCTGTCAAACCCTCTCGTTGTTTTCGGCCGACTACTTTCAATTTAAATGGTTAAACGGTTGGTAAACATGCTTGTCCGACGTATCTAGCCTTTCTTCTGTGTTTGTTTTATGTAGTGTTAGCTAGCTAATAACGTTTGTTTGTCTGTCAAACTCGCTGTTTTTTTGCAGACTCGTTAACGTTACAGACAGAGCTACTGACGCCACGTTAATTTAATTTAGCTTCAAGTCTACTCTGGTCTGGTCCAACAGGTAAATTAGCTAGTCTGGTCTCCACTAACGTTAGTGAAAGTGTTGTTATGAATGATATTAAACAACAACACAACACGGACGAACCATTTTTGTCTTCTTTGTCAGTTTGTGCCGTCCACCGCCATTATAATGTGTGGACCCAGGGGTAACCGGAAGTAAATGTAAACATCCCCGCTGATTTGGTCTATAGAATCGACGTGAACTGAAAGAATTTACGTCAGACAGTTTTCCAGGAAATGCCGTGGACTGAACCCAAAGCTCGTCTATTCTGTGAAGATGACCACTCCATGTAAAACGCTCCATATGGCTTTGTAAACACGATGACTGTAAAAAAAAAATGCTTCAAGATGATGAAGAGGCATTAGGAGTAGCAATTAGTAGCGTTTTTATGAAGTCAAACACAACTTTTGATTGGAAAACAGCAAAGGTAAGACATAACTTGTAGTTTTATCTGTAAAACGTTAAACACTTTTTTGCTGTTCTTTGACAGCCTACTGAGTGAGTTTTCATCTCTTAGAGACGAGCTATACTTCATTGGAAAGAGCAGATTCTTGGCTTTCGAAAGCCGTCTCGTTTGGAGAGAAAAGATTCACTCCCAAAAATAAATCACCACATAAACGCAGGCATGCACCGTTTTCTTGTTTTTGCTACATGGTGATATTGCTGCTTGGGGTGGGAATTATTTTTCGTTTGAATACAAATGCTTGTGAGAGTCTTGTAGCCACGTTTCTTCCTGACATTTTGCTGTGCTGTATGTCTCCCTGCCTGCTTCCTAAGCTGCTGTAGAGAGTCATTTGTGAGAGATGACAAGGGCTCAGCCCGCCGGCGGGCCCGCTCGGGGGGAAGAGGTTAACAACACAACTAATCATTTTCCGCCCCCCTTCTTTGATTGAATGAACGGACATGCACTCACAGTCACAGTGACCTTGAACTTTGACCTTTCACCACCAAAATCGAATCAGTTCATCGTTGAGTCCAAGTGGATGTTTGAGCCAAATTTGAAGAAATTGCCTCAAGGCCTGCCTGATATCGCGTTAACGAACATCGGACGGACGGACGGACGTACAGGGAGTCGGGGACAAGCCGAAAACATAACGCCTCTGGCCACGGCTATCGCTGACGGAGGCATTACAGAATGCTGCCAAATAAAAAGAGCAAAACAAACAATCAGCTATAATAAATATATGCAATTATTAAGAGAAATGGTTATTATATAGTGATTATTTTTTGCTCATAGTCTCCACGATTCACCTTCTACCCTTCCTGGTGAGAGGCAAGGTGAGGAGGGACTTGAATATTTTATCCAATCATATTCACTTCTAGCTGAAGCAGGACTTCTGACTGGCTAGTTTGAATATGAACGGTGTCAGCTGGTGTCCACTCTGCCCAGCAGGGGGAAACACAGACAGAAGACGTCAACAAGTGACCCACTATGCAGAGGAAATGAACAGAAGTCACATGCTGCTAAAACTTAAGTAGATCTTTGGCTGTGGCTGTTAGTCTTTGGCAGCTGACCAGCTCCCCTCTAAAGCTCCTATTTGCTTCCAGAAACCTTGCTGGCTGGGAGAGTCCTGAAAGTGTCTGCTTGATGTTGTGATTGTGTGGCCTGTAGACAGGGGGGGCTGTCCTCTGCCCTGGTGGCATAGACCTAAAAATATATGGACATACCGTGACGTCAGTCACGTCACCCATTGGTTTTTGGACTCCCGTTTTGGAGGCTCGGGGCATTTTCACCGTCGCCATCTTAGTTATTTGGAGCCAGAAGTAAAGGTGCATTCACACCGAGATATTTATTTTTCGCTCTGTCGCTCAAGTCAACCCTTTGGAATCGCTCTGTCGCTCTGTTTAAATCGCTCATCAACAGGCACACGAAATGACGGACATGTGGGGAATATAACGTTACGCAATGTCATGATATTTGTCCACTACGAGCCACCGTCATTGTTTACAAGCTAAAGTCTATCAGCATGCTCCTAATGCGAGCTCCATACCGGTAGGACAGACTTCACTTCATGTCAGCTGTCAGGCTGTCAATGTGGTTTGTTGCCACACAATAAACCAGCGGTTTGTTCCAAGCCAGTGTGATCCTTGACTCGCTCTCACACGGCAGCCAATCAGCGTTGAGCGGCGAGCGACTGATGCCAGCGTATTTTCGCTCGAGTTGGGATATTTCATCTCGAGCGACGAGCAAATTTTCTCCCTATTGCTCTGTCTCTGCCGCTCGGACGCCCAGCGATTTTTCTCCTAGGCGAATATACGCTCAATCGCTCGTTTGCATTGACTTTGTATGTAAACTCGACGCCAGCGGAAAAACTTGAATAGGTCGGTGTGAACGCACCTTCACTAGCATGAGACCAGAGCCACAGCGCCGCCTGCTATTGGTCCATGATCAGCAAGCTGTGTGATCACTGGGCAGACAACCTGTCAATCACACCCCCAATTTTTTTTATTGTCTGTTTTACAATAAATGGGACCATAATTTACAAAATGAACACCATGCTGTTTTGAAACTGAATTCACGATTGAGACCATAAACTCACTAGGAAAGTGTTTACTGAGGTCATAAAGAATTCACTTCCATGTACGCATATTTCTTTTTGCAGCAGGTGGAGTTGCCCACTGCAGGCCATTCGAAAGAATGCAGGTTTAAGTTACTTCAGCATTGGCTTTGACAAAGCACCTTCCTGGACCAGTTAGGATCCGTCTATATGGTACAGTAATAACGTTAAATTTAAAGACACGAGATTGAATTAGACGGTGCAGGGAGTCAGGGACAAGGAGTCCCATTTTGTGAGGCACAGTGCTTTGAAATGACAGCCCCCCACCCGCTCCCCCCTCCCACCCAGCTGGAGCGATGCATTTAGTGAGGTGAACTTTTCAAGGTGTGCAGGCAGCAGCTAATGGATGAGGACAGGCCCTTTTTAAAAAGACCTATCTTGGCAGTGCATTGGCAGAAAGCCACCCTGCACCACCAGCAGTCCTCCACCGCCCGCTCTCTCCGCTCCCTGTTTAAAGCCCAGTGTGAAGTGCAACACGCCGTAAAGAGGTGTCATTTTTACGTTGATTTCTCCCCTGGCCTCTTGTTCACACTACTGTATATAGCCCCATATTTAATCAAGCTGGTGAATCTGGGTGCACTGCTCTCACCGCCGCTCCCCTGGTGGCGTGAGCCTGAACATGCTAACATGGACTCTGGCTCCCCTGGTGGTGTGAGCCTGAACATGCTAACATGGACTCTGGCTCCCCTGGTGGTGTGAGCCTGAACATGCTAACATGGACTCTGGCTCCCCTGGTGGCGTGAGCCTGAACATGCTAACACTCTGGTGGGGAAATGCGCTCGGCGGCTGAGGATAGTGCTTGGGAAGGATAAAAAGAGGCACTTACTGCCTGACACGTGCAATCCATAACGGAATAATGAGTCCTCCACACTGGGAGCTCTGCTATCTTCCTCTCACTCCTTCTCTCCATCTCCACGTTTTTTTCTTCTTCATGTGAGTGCTCATACGCGCCCTGCAAATTCAGGAAGTGGAAGACGGCCCGCACACTCAAGGGGAAGCGCTCAATCGTCTGTGTCTCGCTAGCGAATCGTGTAACGGCATGTAGCGTGTGGAAACGATCCAATAACCACCGCTGTTGGAGAGCAGAGCTGTTGCAGAGCTTCTGTCTGCTTGGTCTTCTGCTTGCACTGCAGGTTCAGCTGCAGGCCGTCCTCACAAGGGAAACTACCGATGTTTAGGAATGCGACCTCTTGTGGTCGTGTGAGTAAGTGCATGCGTGCAGTGCGTCGGGAGCTGTAACCAGGAAGTAGCGGCAACCTCTGGCGGTCTTAAACGTAGCGACAGTCTGATATTGAAATAGCTCGCTGACACAAAAAGGCGAAGGGGTGTGACTGGTAACATCCTCGCCTTTCAACTTCTTCGTCACGACAGACCAGGTTCGCCTCCTAACGGTCTGTTTTTTTTTACTGTAACCAAACCATAACCCGAACCTTAACCAAGCTGTTTTAGCTGCGTAAACATAACCGACGTGAGGCGTATCACCTGTACGCAGCGTTTTGCTCCTATATGTTGTCATTGGAAATCGATTATTCTGTCGTTTCGGTATGAGGACGTGTTGGTCAGCTTATCCTCACTACAGTGTCTGTATATCTCTGTTGTCCAAAGAAAAAACACTTAGGTGCAAGAACAAAGCAGCTAAGAGGAATGTTTCTTTACAGTATAACTACTGTAAATGAAGAATATGCAACAATTATTTGAACATGTTTCAAGGGAAACACTCTGGATCTACACACACGTCCATGGAACAGGAAGAAACACCAATTTGGAAATGGAAGAAGGCGTGTGTTTTTTCCCGCTCACAGCAGTCACATTTGATATGTTATTAAAGTGATATACAGTAGAGTGTGTCTATATATTTCTTATGGAACGTCATCAAAATGCAGATCTACTGGCATCCTTCTGTGTTCATCATCATCATGTTTCCAAATACAGGTGATAGTCAGTATAATGTTGGTAAATAAACAGTTAACACCTATATAACCTCCATTATATTATCGGGGGGGGGGGGGGGGGACAATGTATGCTTTCCCCCCTATGGACAGCAATCTTATATAGATAATTCATATCGGTTTGATACTTGCTATGATTTATAATGTACATCATAAAGATTTAAATAGGCCTGTAAAGGTTAGTACAGTAAACTGTATTATGCAAATATAAAAGTTGTATTATGCAAATATGAAAGTGGGTACACTTTAGGAGGGTATAAACTCCATTCCATCCCTGCGTGCGCTGTATAAGCAAAAACCAAAGAAAGAGTGAGGTGCAGAATGCTAAGGAAAAGAAGCTAAAGTGTTAAAAAATGAAAGATGCTTCTCTCCCCACGTCTCACTTCTCCCCTCTGTTCGTCTGTGTCACCCCCATGGGTTGAGGCACAATCACCTCGGATAGCGTGGGGCCATCGCTCACTCTGTCCCCCAGAGGTGACAGCCCACTTACTGCAAGCTCTGCTCTCACATGGAGGACGTTTCATCACGACGCCCAAAACGCAATTAAAACCACGGGCCGTCGGCGGCCCTCCAGAGGCGGCCCCCCGCCACAACTTTAGTTACTCCGAGTCGGCCTCGCCCTCTCCGATATTTACTCTCTCTCGTGATGGAGTGTTTGTCAGCCGGGTCGGAAAGGACTCGCTGTTTTGGTGCTAAAAGGAGAGAAAGTGGAGGGGAAACACTTGTACATTATTTGTAGGGCAGATCCACCACTCCCCCACACCCAGCAGGGACCAGCCAGATCCACCACTCCCCCACACCCAGCAGGGACCAGCCAGATCCACCACTCCCCCACACCCAGCAGGGACCAGCCAGATCCACCACTCCCCCACACCCAGCAGGGACCAGCCAGATCCACCACTCCCCCACACCCAGGGACCAGCCAGATCCACCACTCCCCCACACCCAGCAGGGACCAGCCAGATCCACCACTCCCCCACACCCAGCGACCAGCCAGATCCACCACTCCCCCACACCCAGCAGGGACCAGCCAGATCCACCACTCCCCCACACCCAGGGACCAGCCAGATCCACCACTCCCCCACACCCAGGGACCAGCCAGATCCACCACTCCCCCACACCCAGCAGGGACCAGCCAGATCCACCACTCCCCCACACCCAGCAGGGACCAGCCAGATCCACCACTCCCCCACACCCAGCAGGGACCAGCCAGATCCACCACTCCCCCACACCCAGCAGGGACCAGCCAGATCCACCACTCCCCCACACCCAGGGACCAGCCAGATCCACCACTCCCCCACACCCAGGGACCAGCCAGATCCACCACTCCCCCACACCCAGGGACCAGCCAGATCCACCACTCCGCCACACCCAGGGACCAGCCAGATCCACCACTCCCCCACACCCAGCAGGGACCAGCCAGATCCACCACTCCCCCACACCCAGGGACCAGCCAGATCCACCACTCCCCCACACCCAGCGACCAGCCAGATCCACCACTCCCCCACACCCAGCAGGGACCAGCCAGATCCACCACTCCCCCACACCCAGGGACCAGCCAGATCCACCATTCCCCCACACCCAGGGACCAGCCAGATCCACCACTCCCCCACACCCAGCAGGGACCAGCCAGATCCACCACTCCCCCACACCCAGCAGGGACCAGCCAGATCCACCACTCCCCCACACCCAGCAGGGACCAGCCATATCCACCACTCCCCCACACCCAGCAGGGACCAGCCAGATCCACCACTCCCCCACACCCAGGGACCAGCCAGATCCACCACTCCCCCACACCCAGGGACCAGCCAGATCCACCACTCCCCCACACCCAGGGACCAGCCAGATCCACCACTCCCCCACACCCAGCAGGGACCAGCCAGATCCACCACTCCCCCACACCCAGGGACCAGCCAGATCCACCACTCCCCCACACCCAGCAGGGACCAGCCAGATCCACCACTCCGCCACACCCAGGGACCAGCCAGATCCACCACTCCCCCACACCCAGGGACCAGCCAGATCCACCACTCCCCCACACCCAGCAGGGACCAGCCAGATCCACCACTCCCCCACACCCAGCAGGGACCAGCCAGATCCACCACTCCCCCACACCCAGGGACCAGCCAGATCCACCACTTCCCCACACCCAGCAGGGACCAGCCAGATCCACCACTCCCCCACACCCAGCAGGGACCAGCGCTCAGTGCTTATCACTCAAATAATGCAACACGGTTTGCTGTAAGGACTAAGAAGTAGGCAACCATGACATAGCACACATCAAGATAAAAGGTTGTTTTTGCCTCTTTTTTTGCGCACGCGGGGGCCTATATCCCACAAGTTTAGATGTTGAAGAACGCACTCAACAAACAGCAGTTTTAGGATCACTAAATACTTATCATTTCTTAGCAAACTAAGCTTGTTCACCAACTTCCTGGGCGATTTCCCCTGAATGTTGCTTCTAGGAGGACGGACATTCAAATAAGCATATTTTCTTCAACTATTTTTAGATTTCAATGTCTGTCACGTGATTTGAAAGCTTACAATCTGCACTTTCATAATCTGTAAAAAACTGAAAAATGACCTTGGCCTACCGAAAACTCCAGTCTGTCACATATCTTCTCTTCTTTCTGGCAGCTATTTGCCACTTTCATTTGTCTTTTTCCCCTCTTTTTTGCCTTTCCTTTACACACACACACACACACACACACACACACACACACACACACACACACACACACACACACACACACACACACACACACAGAGCGGGCAGGAAGAGAGGCAGATTGATGGCTATTAGACTACAGCGACACTCCCTCTTATCTGTCCACCTCGATAGAGATCTACTGAGAGCTTGACAAAGATCATGAATTCATTACCTTGATACACAAGCGGGCGCTGCCATAGATAGGAAGGAGGAGAGCGGAGGTGGAGGTGGAGGTGGGGTGGGGTGGGGTGGGGTGGGCATATTGGGGCGGATGTGTGTGTGTGTCTGGTAGGGGGGGGGGTGCAGTGGACTACACGCTACTGGTACAAAACCAAACTGTCTCCTCTTTTTTTGGGGGGGGGGGGGGGGGGGTTTAGAGCGCTTTGATCGTCATGTTCAGGGTTCACACACCTTCTTAAACATGACTTTTAAAGGACTTTCCAGGCCCAATTCCCTCAAATTCAAGGACCCAACCAGGCCTGGTTGGATCAAGGTTCATTACCGTTACAACCCTGAGAATTGTTATTATGAGAACTAGCAGGCTTTGCAGTTCAACATATTTTTAGACATATTTTTAGACATTTTTTATAGAAATGGACGCTGTCAATCTGCTCGGCCCTCTAAGTATTTCACAGAGAACATCGTCCATTTCTATAAAAAATGTCTAAAAATATGTCTAAAAAATATGTTGAATATGTTCAAAAAAAATATTCTAAAATATGTTGTGCATATTAGTGTGCAGTGATTGCTGTGTAGAGCTATTGTATATTCATTCAGATAGGTTCTGCTACCATTTTCCTTTCCCTTAGAATGTGATTTATGTTTTGTGAAACTGTTTTGTAGATTGTACCTGGGTCTGCCTCCACACCACTAGGCGGAGACAAAGACCCATGAAAATGCTATTTAAGCACTTCCTCTGTAAATGTACTTTTCACTTGACACTGACGAAGGCCCGAATTGGGCCGAAACTGTTTGTCTTAATAAATGTCCGCCACGGGAGCTATCTAAAACTTGTGTTGCGAGCCCCTTTTTTCGAAATATAAAAGGTAGACATATGAAAGCTTTCATCACCTCAGTGCAGCTAGTGTTATTATGATGTTATCTGCATCAGCGATCAGGAGTAGCAAAATAGATACATTATTTATAGGCTATGCAAATTTCACAGATTATTACTTCAACCAGATGAGACATGTTATTTATGAGTACAAAAGTGTTTTCAGAAGATTTACATCAGATCTCTTTTCTCCTTTATTAGATTGGCAGGAAAGGTAGGGAGAGAGAGGGGATGACGTGGCAAAGGGCCACGGGTCAGATTCGAACCCAGGCCGGCTGTGTGAAGGACTAAGGCTTCGTGGTACACACTCTGTGTTTTTTCAGGCCAGAATGGCGGCAGCACTCTTGTCAAAAAAGCACCAGACTTTTGTCTCCTGCCTTCAATAATCTTTGACTGCAGTAGACAGTAGAACCATCATGAATGGCATTTCTGTATAAACATATCACACCCCCGCCCCCCCCCCTTCCATCATTTTGAACTGGCTCATTCTCAATATCCTTTCTGTGAGTGTTTCCCTGCAGCGCCGCTGAACTCTGCTGCTTAGGTGAAAGAGTGCAGCTAAACAATGTCAGAGCGGAGGAGAGACAGACGCAGAGGTGGAGGGAGTGTTGGGCATTAGTGTGTTAAGCTGTGTGTCCTCTGAATCCTGTTAAAATGGACAAACGTTGGTTTATAAGCTGTCCACTGCTGCCCTGCACTGCTGCCCTGCACTGCCCATTTCATTTTCTGAGCTGGCATCACTGGACCGGCCTGCACTGTTGTTACTTTAACTGTGAATGCTGTAAACTGGTGCACGCGTTATATGATCTCCACCCGTGTGTGTGTGTGTGTGTGTGTGTGTGTGTGTGTGTGTGTGTGTGTGTGTGTGTGTGTGTGTGTGTGTGTGTGTGTGTGTGTTATGTGTCGGGTTAGGCCGATTTATCACTTTGCAGATATTGGTCTTTTATTAAATGTCGTACATCATGGGTACGGCTGTGTAAAAACAGTCTATAAAACATGCAGTGAAATTTTATTTCTTTGCACATTTATTTATTTGTTTAATTATATATTGTTTGTCAATTAATTCTCAATTTTAAAGCCAGCGTGTCTGAGAGTTTTCCCTGACATTGAATAGGTGTGGTGGGATCAGCCTGCCTTAAAGCTGGAGTACGTTCTTTTTTACATATATGAACGTCCATTATATTCAAGCCATTGCCAAACGAGTTCCCATAATTCTGATTAAGCCCATT
>NC_139632.1:45097928-45102928 GCF_964638095.1 Poromitra crassiceps
TATCTATGCATATTTTTATCATGATCACATATTGTCTGTTTTAATCTATTTCCATTATTCTGCTATGTTTAATTGTGTGATGTATTTTAATCTGTTGTACGTCGCTTTGGATAAAAGCGTCTGCTAAATGACAATAAAGTAAAAGTAAAGTAAAGTGTCCCGGTGGCTCACCTGGTACAGCGCATACCATTAAGGCTCAGTCCATCCCGCAGTGACCCAGGTTTGAATCTGAATCTGACCTGTGGTCATTTGTTGCATGTCATCCCTTCTCTCCCTCCCAGCCTTCCTGTCTACAAAAATACCCCAAAAACTAACAATTTGTGCCGCTAACTTCCTGCGAGCCACTTAACGAGTACCGCTCTCATTCCCTCTGAAATGCTCTTTACAGCTCAGCCAACGGTGGCTGCTGCCTGCTCATTCAGGAGGCTGCTGCCTGTTCATTCAGGTGGCTGCTGCCTGTTCATTCAGGTGGCTGCTGCCTGCTCATTCAGGAGGCTGCTGCCTGTTCATTCAGGAGGCTGCTGCCTGCTCATTCAGGTGGCTGCTGCCTGTTCATTCAGGAGGCTGCTGCCTGTTCATTCAGGAGGCTGCTGCCTGCTCATTCAGGAGGCTGCTGCCTGCTCATTCAGGTGGCTGCTGCCTGTTCATTCAGGAGGCTGCTGCCTGCTCATTCAGGTGGCTGCTGCCTGTTCATTCAGGAGGCTGCTGCCTGCTCATTCAGGAGGCTGCTGCCTGTTCATTCAGGTGGCTGCTGCCTGCTCATTCAGGAGGCTGCTGCCTGTTCATTCAGGAGGCTGCTGCCTGCTCATTCAGGTGGCTGCTGCCTGTTCATTCAGGAGGCTGCTGCCTGTTCATTCAGGTGGCTGCTGCCTGCTCATTCAGGAGGCTGCTGCCTGTTCATTCAGGAGGCTGCTGCCTGCTCATTCAGGTGGCTGCTGCCTGTTCATTCAGGAGGCTGCTGCCTGCTCATTCAGGTGGCTGCTGCCTGTTCATTCAGGAGGCTGCTGCCTGCTCATTCAGGAGGCTGCTGCCTGTTCATTCAGGAGGCTGCTGCCTGCTCATTCAGGTGGCTGCTGCCTGTTCATTCAGGTGGCTGCTGCCTGCTCATTCAGGAGGCTGCTGCCTGCTCATTCAGGTGGCTGCTGCCTGCTCATTCAGGTGGCTGCTGCCTGCTCATTCAGGAGGCTGCTGCCTGCTCATTCAGGAGGCTGCTGCCTGCTCATTCAGGAGGCTGCTGCCTGCTCATTCAGGTGGCTGCTGCCTGTTCATTCAGGAGGCTGCTGCCTGCTCATTCAGGTGGCTGCTGCCTGTTCATTCAGGAGGCTGCTGCCTGCTCATTCAGGAGGCTGCTGCCTGTTCATTCAGGAGGCTGCTGCCTGCTCATTCAGGTGGCTGCTGCCTGTTCATTCAGGAGGCTGCTGCCTGCTCATTCAGGTGGCTGCTGCCTGTTCATTCAGGAGGCTGCTGCCTGCTCATTCAGGAGGCTGCTGCCTGTTCATTCAGGAGGCTGCTGCCTGCTCATTCAGGTGGCTGCTGCCTGTTCATTCAGGAGGCTGCTGCCTGCTCATTCAGGAGGCTGCTGCCTGCTCATTCAGGTAGCTGCTGCCTGCTCATTCAGGAGGCTGCTGCCTGCTCATTCAGGTGGCTGCTGCCTGCTCGTTCAGGTAGCTGCTGCCTGCTCATTCAGGAGGCTGCTGCCTGCTCATTCAGGTGGCTGCTGCCTGCTCATTCAGGTAGCTGCTGCCTGCTCATTCAGGTAGCTGCTGCCTGCTCATTCAGGTGTGAAGGCAACTGGGATTTGGTGGAGTCTAGTCAAGAGTCCCCCCCCCCCTCCCTGCTGCAGGAAAAAGCACCTGAACAACAGAATCCAGGCACCAGAGCGCCAAGTAAACAACACGTTGAAAATGATCACAAAAGCTCAAATTGAATTGAAAATGTATGCTCCAAATGCAATGAGCGCTTTCCTTTCAAAATGCTGCAAATATCCATTTTGGGGAAACATAGTTCCTTGGTGTTCATAGCTCAATATTATACAACAATCACAGTCAATAACTTGCCTTAAAATGCTGCCATTCTGTAAGTTAACGGGTCAAGAACGCTGATGACTTGATCAATACTTAATATTGACTTTAACTTCCACGACAGCAGTCATTTCATCAAATTAGACGTCGCTCGTTTTCCCCTCAAAAGGTGGATAACCTGCCTCACTTAGTTACAAAACACCATTTCATGGCAAGTATTGAATCTTCTCTGCATGTGACCATTCCTATTCTGGTGTGTAGACACCAGGCACAGTCAGGCACTTAAAGCCTTCAGCGAGCGCTCTCTCCCCTCCCCTCCCCTCCCTGCACTCTGCGTCTGGAGCTTGTTGAGCCCTTGGCGGGGGGTGTGGGGGTGGAGGTCCAGATGTGCTATCTCTCCTCTCCACCACTTTCTCAGTCAAATCAAGCAGGCCACAGAGGCCTCACTATCATCTCAGCCCAATATGCCAAACACAGCTGTTGATGTGCGGCTGGTGCCCCCCGGAGGTAGCAGAGCGGGGCTGGTGCCCCCCGGAGGTAGCAGAGCAGGGCTGGTGCCCCCCGGAGGTAGCAGAGCGGGGACGGAGGGGAGGGGGGCAGTTAGTTCAGTCATGTTTATAGCCCCTTATATCACACAAGCATGTCTCAATGGGCTTTACATTGCATCATCACATATACTACATTATATCTACACACAACATAGGTTACACACATCATATGCATACTACACATTAGATTACATTACAGCAACACAGCATATCTTTGGACTGTGGGAGGAATCCCACGCAAACACGGGGAGAACACACAAACTCCACACAGAAAGGACCAGGGTGGAGATTCGAACCCACGACCTTCTTGCTGTGAGGCGACAGTGCTAACCACTGATCCACCGTGTCCCCTCTCTGCTGGTGGAGAGAAGTCTGGGCCTGCATCTGCTCTGAGCTCCCCTCCCCTCCCTCATCCTATCTCACCCGCCTCCCTCCTCTGCAGATCTGCTGCTCCGTCACCAGCGCTAATAATCAGCTAATGACATGGAAATGAGGAAGGTATATGTACTGTATGCAGCGTAGGCGATAACAGCCAAGCCTACTACACATTCAAATGAGTGTATGCAAAATGGAAAATATTCACATGAATAAGGAATAGAGAGATTTCATTCCAGAAACACTAACCCAGAATCAGAATCAGAATCACTTGTATTGCCACAGTATGCAAGTTACATACGAGGAATTTGTCTTAGTGTCTGTATGCAGCGTAGCGGTTACATCAATATACAGGGATAAGAAGTAGGAAGATAACTAAAGACAATCGCAAGGTTGCAAGTGCAATCAAATCGAATCAAATCGAGTCAATATATACAATATGTACATGAGTGGTGAAGTGTTCTGTGGATGATAAATATGAATTTACGTTGGATTTACATGAGATTTACAGACTGAGTTAAATATACGTTAAATAGGCAGTGGATTTACATGAATTTACAGTCAGAGTTAGATAAGAGTTTACATTGAATGTACATGAAATTTACAGGCTAAGTTAAATAGGCATTAATGTGCAGGGAATTTACATCAATTTACCAGTCCCAGTTAGACAGGCATTAAATTAGATATGAGTTCCAGTTTTATGGGGGGGGGGGAGTTCAGTTGAGTTTAGGAGGAGGTAGTGAGTTTGTGTGTGTGTGTGTGTGTGTGGGGGGGGGGGGGGGGGTTGTTTGTGAGGCCCTTGGTGGAAGGGGTTTCCGGGCCTTGTTGGTGAGGCTGATGGCGGTTGGGAAGAAGCTGGTCTTGTCTTGTTAACCATGTTAAAAAAAACACCAGTTCACAGATGACTATCTCCTATAAAGTATAACCATTCTGTAAGTAAAGGTCTCAAAATAGCTGATAACGTGGAGAATAATAGACGATTTACACCAGCAGTCATTTTGTAAGAGCATTTGGAAGATCATCTCATTTTGGAGTTTCGAGTTAAACAATTCAAATCAATGTTCAAATTGAGCAACAATGTTAAAGTCAGTGAGTTATTCAAACCAATTTATGCTCAACCCTTTGTTAAGAAGTACGTTGATTTCTGTAGGCCGAATAAAAACAGAGATCAGTCTATTCCGATAGGAGTGCTTTAAGGTTAAGGTTGGGTGTAAGGTTCTGCAGTGAGGTGAAGGTAAGGTTCTGCAGGGAGGTGAAGGTAAGGTTCTGCAGTGAGGTGAAGGTAAGGTTCTGCAGGGAGGTGAAGGTAAGGTTCTGCAGTGAGGTGAAGGTAAGGTTCTGCAGTGAGGTGAAGGTAAGGGTTAAGCTTAGTGAAAATCTACTTTTTAGCTGAAAAGGACGGAGGCTTCCAGATTCACAGCTTGGCCAGAAAGTATTATGCATTCAGTTTGACTACAGCTCACTAATTATGATGTGTAAAACTACCGGTAAGTAAAAAATTGAACCATGATTAATGAGCGGTGTCTGATCTTTGAATTAATTTCGCTCTAATCATTAATAAAATATGTGAATAAAAAAGTTGGTTATGAGAACAAGCTTGTGGAGCGCTCGGCGATGGAGAAACAGTTTGTTGAGTGAAAGGCTTGTGAAGCGCTCAGTGATTGAGGAACCGTTTGTTGAGTGAAAGGCTTGTGATGGAGAAACAGTTTGTTGAGTGAAAGGCTTGTGATGGAGAAACAGTTTGCTGAGTGAAAGGCTTGTGATGGAGAAACAGTTTGTTGAGTGAAAGCCTTGTGATGGAGAAACAGTTTGTTGAGGGAAAGGCTTGTGATGGAGAAACAGTTTGTTGAGGGAAAGGCTTGTGATGGAGAAACAGTTTGTTGAGTGAAAGGCTTGTGATGGAGAAACAGTTTGCTGAGGGAAAGCCTTGTGATGGAGAAACAGTTTGTTGAAGGAAAGCCTTGTGATGGAGAAACAGTTTGTTGAAGGAAAGCCTTGTGATGGAGAAACAGTTTGTTGAGGGAAAGCCTTGTGATGGAGAAACAGTTTGTTGAGG
>NC_139632.1:45107928-45115428 GCF_964638095.1 Poromitra crassiceps
GTAGGAGTAAATGAGTGTGGCTGTGTGCATACATAAATGTGTGTGTGTGTGTGTGTGTGAGCGAGAGAGAGAGAGAGAGAGAGAGAGAGAGAGAGAGAGAGAGAGATCCTGCACTGCTCCCTCCCCCCAGACGCTGGGCTGCCAAGGCGAGCGTGGGGGAATGTGTTTAATGTACAGCATTTATTTGCTGCACACACGCTGTTGCACTACCGCTTCCTCCGTCGCATGAGACACTCCCTTGGCCGAGCGAGCCGCCATTAATCAAGCGGAACGAAGAGCTCGCCGGACAGCACGGACGCTAAAAACTCCTCTGAAACGCTAAAGACTGCTCTAACGTCTCGGGTAGCGGAGGTAATCCGTCCTCGGCCGTCCTCGCAGGTGAAGGCGTGACTCGGCCCCGCTTGCCATGGAGGGCGGGTCAAGTTACACGACGCCCGCTCATGTGGAAGGCGAGCTCCGGTTTTGTTTTCTCATGACCCTGCAACATATTGGCATGAGGTTTAGTCACCGTGCTCAGACAGATGGCCCAGCATCATGGTGCATTTTGGGAAACGAGAACACGCACGCTCTCAAACGGCCCGGTGTATTTCCCTCCCCCCCCCCCCCCCCCCCCTCTGCAACGTGACCACATAGGGTACGTTCAGGACAGAGAGGAACGTCACCACATATACGGCAACCATTTTAGGGCATCCTGGTCATTCAGAGGTTTGGCTGTCATTCCTCAGTCTAAGCGTTGTCAGTTGTCATGTCTCCTAGTAAACCATGTCGAGTGTGCTCTGAAACACCTTCAGTCCTCACACGAAAACGCTGTCATTCTTCCTGCATTACTGTTTCACTCCTCACGCGTCAGTCATCGCACATATATATGTAACCAATATATATAACCAATTGCAAATTATTACAATTACCAAACAGATAAAAAGTAGATTATTATATTGAAATGTTATTTTAGATTTCGAATGTTAATTTTCTATAAAACACAATACATTTTAATGTAATTCCACAACGTTTATTTTTGGCCCTCTGCCCTCCACCCAGGTTGAGTTTTGGCCCTTCATGGGAAAGAATTTGGGCACCCCTGGCTTAGACTGAGGAATGACAGCCAAACCTCTGAATGACGAGGATGCCCTAAAATGGTTGCTCAGATCTGTGCAAATGTCAACAGGTCTGCTACTTGTAAAGTAGAAGCAGCCATCTTTTAGCTGCATTTCCATAGTTCCACCTCAGAGAGGGGAAATGTCAGCATGTGTTGTACCGAGATGTATTAAAGGGACAGTGCACCCCACAATCAAAAAAATATATATTTTCATCTTGCCTGTTAAAGAATACATTTGAAAAACTCAACAGCAATGTCTCTTTCCAGAAATCATGACCCGGTTACTCAAGATAATCCACAGACCTTGTTGTGAGCAGTTTCATGTAGGAACTATTTTCTTTCGACCAAACTGTAGTTAGCAGCTAGCGGGTGTAGTGCGGTCGAAATAAAATAGGGGTGAACTGTCCCTTTAAACTGCTAAATTTAGGATAGACCAGAACAGCACATCCGGGTAATTTGCAAAACTTGAAGGCTGCGCCCCTTTTTAGGGGATAACACAAGCCACTCGCGTTGACTTCAATGTAAAATAGCAGTACCCAAAACATCTATAGAAAAATAACAGAATTAATTTCCTTTATAAATGACCCAAAGACACCATGACATGACAATGTATTTCAACTCGGCCGGCCATAGAATGCGCAAGATACATCGACACGAGGTACTTGCCTTATATGAACGTTGTATCCAGTTTCCACCAGGTTACATGCATCGTCCACATTGACGGTGTCACGCCTATGTGCCTACCCTATCGCAGACCAGTTTTTTTTTTTTTTTTTTTTATTGTTAGTGAAACTATAACAACACAGCAACTCTTCGGCATATCTCTATCAAATTAAACCGTTTTAAATAGTTTGTTTGAAGTGGTTTCGGCTTCTTGTACCGTCGTTTACTATGGTGGGTTTCCCCTAAAAAGGGGCGCGGCCTTGGAGCTGGGCGCTTGAAGACGCGATGCAGTTCTGGTCTATGCGAGGAGAAAGTCTCTTTACGAGCCTCATTTTTTGGGAAAAGAAGATTGTTGCCATGGCAGCACCAGACGAGCTCGGTTTCATCACACCTGTCACCTGGAGTGACCCGTCCTCACCTCACCCAACCCCCCCAAACGTACCCACATACACCCCCACCCCTCCCCCCAATGTTCTCCAGGCATGAAGGGACTGTCACGCCCCCTGGAAGCAATTAGAAACCAGAGAGAGGAGAGGACAGGAGAGAGAGAGAGAGAGAGAGAGATAAAGAAGAGAAATGGGAGGAGAGAAGTGAGGAAGACAAGTCAAGAAAAAGCGGGGGACAGAGAGAAGTGTGGACAAGCTAAGGGAGAGGAGAGGAGAACCAGGCGATGAGAGGGGGAGTCCAGAGAAAAGGGAGAGAAAGGGCAGATGAGAAATAGGAGGAGCAGAGGACAGAAAAAGAAGCTCTCTTCAATCTGCAACCGGAAGTCCCATTGAACCTTTCTGTTATGTAAAGCCTAACCAACCATTAAAGGAACACTCCGCCCATTTTCAACCAGCTTTGTATCATTAGAACATCAGTAGTATATCAGAAAACTGTAAACGGTTTTGAAGTCTGTCATTTAATTTGACAGTTATTGAGCGTTAATCACTGACATCACTGGTCCACACTAACTCAAATTAATAGCTCATCAACTCAAATCAACTCTCAATAACTGTCAAACTAGATGAATGATGAATAGTTTGACAGTTATTGAGAGTTGATTTGAGTTAATGAGTTATTAATTTGAGTTAGTGTGGACCAGTGATGTCACTGGTCCACACTTTAACACTCAATAACTGTCAAATTAAATGACAGACTTCAAAACCGTTTACAGTTTTCTGATATACTACTGATGTTCTAATGATACAAAGCTGGTTGAAAATAGGCGGAGTGTTCCTTTAAGACAGCTTTCAAATCCATGTATGTTGCAGGGGCTTTAGCATGAAAACAAATGTTCTCATTCTAACTAGCTTTACACTTGTGTTGCTGGACACGTGTCCCAGGCGAGGCCTATCACCTGCACGCAAAATTGGCAGTTGGGGTCTTACTTGGACCCCAGGAAGGGTAGTCGCTACCTTGGTAGTGACTAATGGGGATCCAAAGAAAGAAATAAATAAATACTGGAGACGAGGAGGGAAGCGCAGGGTCGAAGGAAAGCTCACCTATAAGCTGCTTCTACATCCACAGATAGAGAATATGAGCTGTTGGCAGTCATCCATTATCTCGTGTGGGCGAGTGGTGTGTGTGTGTGTGTGTGTGTGTGTGTGCGTGCGCGTGCGTGTGTGTGCGCGTGCGTGCGTGCGTGCGTGTGTGTGTGTGCGTGCGTGCGTGTGCGTGCGTGCGTGCGTGTGTGTGTGCGTGCGTGCGTGTAGGTTAGATAAGAAGGAGGCGATACCCTGAGAATTATGTACACACTCATTCAAATTCATACGGCGAGCACAAGCATGACAGAGGGGGACGTCGCTCTCCTGCTCTTAAAAATGATCACTGCCACAGAATTAAAGCAATTCAAGTTGAAGAAGGTGGCTTAAGTCCCCGGCTGACAGAATGCTAACAGTTTTACAGACTAGCTCCTCTAAAGGTGCCTACAAATGATCCGCGGTAAAACAGCTCTGCGCCCGCTGTCCCGTTGTTTTCCTCTGGGGGAGAGCGGCACTTCTCAGCCAGGCGGCAGCGCTACCCTTGGCGACGCGCACAGCTCGATTTTGCCACTTTTTGCGCTCAAAGTTCAAAATATATCAACGCTGACCTGCTTATCGTGGACCTTTCATGAGCGCAACCAATCAGAGGAGAAGAAGATAGCCGCTGCTCGCCTCTTGTCCTGTAGATTTGCGCTCCGCTCACCAGATGGCGCTACCTCGCGGTGAGACAAGTGCAGACCTCTTATCATGTGAAGGCGCCTTAATGAACCCAACACAGACACACATGCCATGAAGGAGGAGTGACCACAAAGTGGAAGATAGCAATGTTCATGTCTTTTCCTCCCCCACAAATCAAAGAAAATGGCTAATACTCGTATCTGGGTGGAGAGAGGAGCTTCAAATTCTACTACAAAACGTGGGGAAAAGATCAGAGAGAAAGCAGCAATAACTTTACAATAGTTCCTTGTGTTGCTGTGACATGGTGGGTAACGGCCTATCATCATTGACCACTGAGTGGCAGTTGACTGATTGGATGTCAGTGATATGCAGACTGCAGTGCATTTTGTGTATAACAAACATTCCTTATCATCCAAATAAAGTACGCTGCAGCAGTAACACACATCCACCTTTTCAAAAACACATCTCATGTCTTTCACAATCGAACCCAAAGTCATTGGCCACTGTTTGCTGTAAAACACACCCCTCAGCTCCACCACCAGGGGTCCTTGAGGGGGTTCCAGTGGGTCCCCAGTTGTCCTTCTATCTACATTGTACTAGTCATGCAATTCTGGACAAAACCATTGTTATCTCTCTACCTACAACACAGATTATACTCATAGAATTCTGGACAAAATCATATGTGACAACAAAAATATTCTCATAGAGACCAAATCAGATCATACGTGGCTTTACGGTGGACTAAATTAGGGGTCCCTGATATGAAAAAGGTTGAAAATCACTGGAGTAAAGGACTAGTGTAGACTGTGTAACATGAAATTAATTACATTTTCAATTTCAATTTCAGCCACATCTCTGCTGTTGCACTCAGGCTTCCTTTTTCTACAGCTAATGGTAATGTAGTCTACCTGACCTTAAGCGTGCAGAGAGAGGTGCTTATGTTTGGAATTAATTGAATTGAAAGTGAATTGAGAGCGACCTTGTTATGTACAGGCTTTTGAATCCCTTCATTATGATACGCATACTGTGTTTCAGCGAGGTGGCAGAATGACCTCATAGATAGAGACAGCACCTTGTAACAGACACCTCGGATTCAATCTCTGCAAGTCACAATGTGTATCCATCAATACATACAAGTCACAATGTGTATCCATCAACACATACAAGTCACAATGTGTATCCATCAACACATACAAGTCACAATGTGTATCCATCAATACATACAAGTCACAATGTGTATCCATCAATACATACAAGTCACAATGTGTATCCATCAATACATACAAGTCACAATGTGTATCCATCAATACATACAAGTCACAATGTGTATCCATCAATACATACAAGTCACAATGTGTATCCATCAATACATACAAGTCACAATGTGTATCCATCAATACATACAAGTCACAATGTGTATCCATCAATACATACAAGTCACAATGTGTATCCATCAATACATACAAGTCACAATGTGTATCCATCAATACATACAAGTCACAATGTGTATCCATCAATACATACAAGTCACAATGTGTATCCATCAATACATACAAGTCACAATGTGTATCCATCAATACATACAAGTCACAATGTGTATCCATCAATACATACAAGTCACAATGTGTATCCATCAATACATACAAGTCACAATGTGTATCCATCAACACATACAAGTCACAATGTGTATCCATCAATACATACAAGTCACAATGTGTATCCATCAATACATACAAGTCACAATGTGTATCCATCAATACATACAAGTCACAATGTGTATCCATCAATACATACAAGTCACAATGTGTATCCATCAATACATACAAGTCACAATGTGTATCCATCAATACATACAAGTCACAATGTGTATCCATCAATACATACAAGTCACAATGTGTATCCATCAACAGATACATCCTCTGTCTGCTCACTCACTGTAAGCTGCTGTAAATAAGAGTGCCCCAAATGCAAATGTTAAAATGAGGAACTACCTCATGGAGATTACTGTTTTAATTCAAAGCCATTCAGCAAATCGTTTAAATCGTTTAAATCGTTTAAATCGTTTAAATCGTTTATCGTTTAAAATCGTTTAAATCGTTTAAAAGGCACCAAGGCACCAGCCAGGGCCCCTCTGGGCTCTAAGGCACCGACCAGGCCCCCCTCTAACCTCTGAGGCACCAGCCAGGGCCCTCTCTAGGCTCTGAGGCACCAGCCAGGGCCCTCTCTAGGCTCTGAGGCACCAACCAGGGCCCTCTCTAGGCTCTGAGGCACCAACCAGGGGCCTCTCTAGGCTCTGTGGTACCAACCAGGGCCCTCTATAGGCTCTGAGGCACCAACCAGGGCCCTCTCTAGGCTCTGAGGCACCAACCAGGGGCCTCTCTAGGCTCTGAGGCACCAACCAGGGCCCTCTCTAGGCTCTGAGGCACCAACCAGGGCCCTCTATAGGCTCTGAGGCACCAGCCAGGGCCCTCTCTAGGCTCTGGGCCCTCTCTAGGCTCTGAGGCACCAACCAGGGCCCTCTATAGGCTCTGAAGCACCAACCAGGGCCTCATCTGGGCTCTGAGGCACCAACCAGGGCCCTCTATAGGCTCTGAGGCACCAACCAGGGCCCTCTATAGGCTCTGAGGCACCAACCAGGGCCCTCTATAGGCTCTGAGGCACCAGCCAGGGCCTCCTCTGGGCTCTGGGACAAAAATGATGAGTCACTCCTTGGATAATAACCTCCTCTAGTCATTTGAATGTATTCTAAACTACTTCCATGACTCATAAAACACTGCAGATGACCAAATGTCTTTGCTTCTACTGTCTCCTGCTGTACTGGAGGGCTGCACAGAGCACTGCAGATCATCAACATCACTATATTACCTACAGTAATTGACACATTGTAAGAGGCTGCAATTTCTTTTCTTTCACTTTTTGAAAGGTGTTCCAGACGGCCTTTACAAGGTGCTGGCAGTAACCCTCGGCCGATAAATGAAAGAAATGCCTGCATTCAATCCAAAAGGACATTAGCATTTGGTTTTACTTTGAGAAAATCTAACCCTAATAAATACGCTAATAAATACTCACTGTCATACACTGAAGAGACCACAGGAACGGAGCTTCAGGTTGACCCAGCAAGACGTTGGCGTCATTTATTTCATTGTCTCTAACATGATAGAGCATGTGCACTCGCACTAGCTAACAAGGCATGCTAACTAGCAAGTTGACGACAGTGCTGCGTCTGGTTGCACGTGACTGTGGCTCTGTTGGCCTAAACCTGTACTTGCGGTTTATGTCCACTAGAGTTGACCACACACGCTTTTGTCCTGTAAGCTAATTCTTCTCATGTCTGCTAACTCTCCCTGTAGCTCTGTGTGAAGCACACCAGCAGTGAATGAAGCACTCTGACTGGAGTTTCATTAGCAGGGTCTGCTTGGTGCAGATAAGTGCCACGGCGTCCATTATATTAACTGGCTCTCAGCGAAGCCCCCATCATAATTACTGCCAAGCCTCGTCATGCACGCACGCACGCACGAAATGTCTATGGGAAAATAAATGGCGGATGAAAATCTCTGGTACAGTGCTAAACCAGTATCAGAGAGGATACACGCACAT
>NC_139632.1:45117928-45152928 GCF_964638095.1 Poromitra crassiceps
ACACAGTCTCCCATTGGCCCAGTCACGTCATCAACATCTACCACACAGTCTCCCATTGGCCCAGTCACGTCATCAACATCTACCACACAGTCTCCCATTGGCCCAGTCACGTCATCAACATCTACCACACAGTCTCTCATTGGCCCAGTCACGTCATCAACATCTACCACACAGTCTCCCATTGGCCCAGTCACGTCATCAACATCTACCAGACAGTCTCCCATTGGCCCAGTCACGTCATCAACATCTACCACACAGTCTCCCATTGGCCGGGTTACATTGTAGTTTCAGGAAAGCGATGTGGGCAGCAGGAAGTCCAGACTGATCGGTGGAGTGAACCAGAGTGTGAGGTCATGTGATCAGGGTGCTTTTAACCAGGCTAGGGGAGTTACTCATTGGAACCAGCGACTCTCGGGTCGGTCACAACCTTCTCCAAAGCTGCTCACAGCAGCGGATATGATTTACCATGCACAGCAACCCACTCACAAAGTCAAGCCTAGCGGGGGGGGGAGCATGATCAACAAAGCATCCAAAAACACTGCGCAGGCCAATAATGAAATAATCATAACATTCTAATTCCCATTTCCCACATCTAAATGTTGCTTGCCTGCTTCTTTATACACATTTGAGGAGAAAAACTCCTCAGGGTTACAAACATGTTTTGTTCTCCCCTCACAGGCAACGACTCGCAGATAATTAAACCAATGAATAAATCCCTGCCGAGAAATATTCATCAGTTCTTATGCTCGTCTGGGAGGGGGGGTGAAAGGGGGGTGAGGGCTCTTCCAACAAACACACACACACACACACACACACTCTGAGTCATCTAATTTATTATTACAGTTATCTACTGGTATTGGGAATTCGGAGAAAACACTAGATTTCCGAGCCGACTGTGGCCGTGGTGTGTTGCCCCACCCCGCTCGGCCCCCGTGGACCAGGGGTTTAGCAAAGCCCGGATCATCCCCTCTAATCCTCACTCATTAAGGATGAACTGCATGATAGCGCGCCGCCACCAGCGACCAAATCACCAAATTACCACCGATGCTTGTGTGTTTTGCTGCCTACCGCTGATTGGGTAAGCTGACCGCCCGCCACACCCATCGCTGCTAACAGGAAACCAGCTTGATTAAGCAGGCCAGTCTCTTCGATCTGTGTGAAAATAACACGCCCTTCACCTTTCAAATTGCGTGCAGTGAATACGCTAAAGAGTCGGGAGCTGTAACCAGGAAGTAGCGTACCAGGAAGTAGTGTGACGTTGAAATAAGCCAGAGCGCCACTAACAGGGTGCAGTTGTCGGGGCGGTGGAGGCGTAAAACACTCGCCTTTCACACTGGGGAGTCTACATTTCAACCATAAGTCACTTTTAAGGTTTTTGTTGTGTAAACTGAACTCAAACCATCATCTTGATTCCTAGCCTTAACCAAGTTGTTTTAGTGGCCTAAACACAATCAAAGTTGTTTTAACTGCAGCTGCGTGCATTTAAGAAGCACCGGTTTCTGGTCTTTGGCATACACATTGCACGTATTTTCAAAGTGGAAACCCGTGTTAAGTATGCCCTGAGTCAGACCAGGTTGAATTAAGAGTGACAATGCTTTTATTTCCCGGTGGGTGGCAGAGGTGACGTGTGGCGGAGGTGACGTGATGTGCTCCAGCGAGGGAGGCGACACACTGTTTACTCCACTATCTTCAGAGTGGAGCTGCAGCAGGGAAGCCAGCCGGCAAATCCATTGGCTCTAAACATGTCAAACTAAGCAGCTGCTTAGGGCCCTGCAGCCACCAGGGGGCCCCCATGGGAAGAAGATGGCAGGGTGCAGTCCATGTTTGGCAGCTCTTGTTGCAATGTTTAGCTAGACTCGAGCAGAGCTTCTGGTATTAGCAGAAACTAGACATCCAGACAAAATCCGTCGGGACCAACCATGTTATGCTAGCTCACTGGGAAGCGGGCATAAAATAGCTCCAAATTTGGCTTATTTTTTTTTACAAAGGTGAATGGCCATGACTATTTTCAAACGGGTCCCTTGACCTCTCACATAAGATATCAAGTTGCAACTTAAATACAACAACCCTGCCTTACAGATTAATCCTTTCCCTCTTAACTGTAAGTTCATTTTCAAACATCCAGGTCGAAAGTTTAAAAAATAATTTATTTAAAAAAAAAATGGACTAAAAAAAGGCAGAAAACAAGACATTTGTGTGTTCATCCAAACACCATCGTCAGCTGTAGTGAATGCAGCAGGAAGTAACTCTGGCACTTTCCCTCTTATAAAATAATGGCAAATAATGTTGTCCATGTTGCCTCCAGGTAGCTTTACACAAAGAGGAAGTGAGGCTGGTCTGGCTGTAATCAAATAGAGTGGCTGCTAATCAACCCCTATGTGTAGTGCTCAGTGCTCCACACATGGTGTGACCTCTGTATGAATGCTATGGCACAGCAGGCATGCACTTACTGGGGCCCATCAAAAATAATTGTACAGTAAAGGTAAAAGATGTGCAATTAAAAAGTGCAAATGCACAGACAAGCAAATATCAAATATAAAAGATGGAATTGGACTCATTAGAACCGCCGGAGTCTAGCATTCCATCCATTTTTGACAAATGTCAGCTAAGAGCTCCAGGGTCCTAAAGACACAGTGTTCTGCATGCATGAAGATTTTATTTCAACACTAAAGCGCAAATTATGCCCGAGCGCAATCGCCGGCGCTGACTGCGCCGATGGGGTCGCCGCAGCTGGGCGTCCTATCGGCGCAGCTCGGCGGAGGGGGCGTGCAGCTCCTCGAAAATGTGACTCCGCGGCATCAACTCCTTGTTGTGAGGAATGAGGAAATGGCATTTCCTCATTTAACAGTGCTTGTCCCTCATCTAGCAAAGCCTTCTGCAGGCTCACCAGAATGAGTTTTGAAATGGAGGGACAATAAAATGTCCCCCCACCGACATGATTGCAAGTTCTTGGTAAACGACACGATAACGTTTTGGACGTGTACCGCAGCCAACGCTCGGCAGCGGAAAGGCTCCAAGTCGAGGCTGTGCAGAACCTTGTCAGCGCCTTAAGCATTCAGACAAAAACAAAGTACAGAAGTAAAAATGGCAAGTGCAGTCAGCTTTACTTTGAGTGTTTCCATCAGTGTATTTAATTAGCAGTATAAGAACTGTAATTAGCAGTATAAGAACTGTAATTAGCAGTATAAGAACCATCATGTTGATAGCTCTAGGTACAAATAAAATGCATAAGGGTTATACCGGTATTTTGCATATGGTAGCTGGTTGTACTGTATGAATATTTCACTGTCTATCCACTGCGAGGCAGGGCCTCCAAACTTATCCTGCTTAGGGCCACCAGATGTACAAGGTTTTACCCCAGGATCTGAACATGACACTGATCTAGCAGGTTTTAGCCCAGGATCTGAACATGACACTGATCTAGCAGGTTTTAGCCCAGGATCTGAACATGACTACAATGTTCTTTCTCGGCGCTCCTCTTCATCGCCGATAAGGTCACTGCTAGAGAAGTCTACCCACAAGCCCCTTGGGCTGAACAAAAAATGCCACACAGATACTTCCCTTACAGCTCCAAAATAACTTCTTAAATAAATTACAGCTATGCTATCCTTCCAAGATGTGATCTCTGTTCCACAACGCAAATTAAAAATTTAGACCCATTTAGCTCAGTGCCCAGTGTAACCTGAAGCAGTGCGGAAGGGAAGGGACGGGATTCTGCCAGCGCTGTGTCACACCATCACTGGGTACTGTGCCAGCAAAATGCCTAAAATGTCAGACTTCAAATAATCTACTTTGAGGATATTTGAGCAATGTACCATTTTTATTTTCAACCGACCCGCCCTCTTCCTGTTGAAAGGCCTGGCACATATTCACCAAGTTCAAACACTAGACTTATCGTTCAGAAATGCCATGGCCAGTACAAATATAGGCTCAAAGACCAAAGAAGGACAAAGTGAGGTGCAAAAGGCTCAAAAGCTTATAAAACGGCTAAAATAAGTCAGACTGTGCCTTTAAAAAGACAATGAGCTGTGGTTTTGTTCTGAACATATTTTACAGCTTTCAAATGGGGTTGACTATATCATTTCACAATACTGCACACACAGTGGTGAGACATTCATTTCCACATCTGGCTTGAAAACAGGGGGAAGTGGTGACATACAGACCCAAAAAAGACAAAGACAACAAAACAAAACAAGAAATAAAACCAAGCTGATTGCAGTCAGACTCAGCGGCAGTACATAGAAAATGACCAGTTCACCAACATAATGTGAAGCAAGAGCAAGCACAGCACACTGACCACTGCCCAGCACACTGACCACTGCCCAGCACACTGACCACTGCACAGCACACTGACCTAACCACTGCCCAGCACACTGACCACTGCACTGCACACTGACCTGACCACTGCACAGTACACTGACCACTGCCCAGCACACTGACCACTGCACAGCACACTGACCACTGCCCAGCACACTGACCTAACCACTGCCCAGCACACTGACCACTGCACTGCACACTGACCTGACCACTGCACAGTACACTGACCACTGCCCAGCACACTGACCACTGCACAGCACACTGACCACTGCCCAGCACACTGACCACTGCCCAGCACACTGACCACTGCACAGCACACTGACCTGACCACTGCCCAGCACACTGACCACTGCCCAGCACACTGACCTAACCACTGCCCAGCACAATGACCACTGCCCAGCACAATGACCACTGCCCAGCACACTGACCTAACCACTGCCCAGCACACTGACCACTGCCCAGCACACTGACCACTGCATTGCACACTGACCTGACCACTGCACAGCACACTGACCTGACCACTACACAGCACACTGACCACTGCACAGCACACTGACCTGACCACTGCCCAGCACACTGACCACTGCACAGCACACGACCACTGCCCAGCACACTGACCACTGCCCAGCACACCGCCCAGCACACTGACCACTGCCCAGCACACTGACCACTGCACAGCACACTGACCTGACCACTGCACAGCACACTGACCACTGCACTGCACACTGACCTGACCACTGCACAGCACACTGACCACTGCACAGCACACTGACCTGACCACTGCACAGCACACTGACCTGACCACTGCACAGCACACTGACCTGACCACTGCACAGGACACTGACCACTGCACAGCACACTGACCTGACCACTGCACAGCACACTGACCACTGCACTGCACACTGACCTGACCACTGCACAGCACACTGGGAGGATAGACTACAGCAACAGGGAAGTTAGATCCTTGATCAAGAATATAACGATAGCTAGAACGATCATGTATGAGAGTGATGTGCAAAATAGAAATTACTAAATTCAAACTCCAATCTATTATTCATCTAAACAATTAATTTGTCCTTCCAAAAGGCAAAGCAGCCATGCCGAGAAAAGATACCAATCTCTGACGCCTGATTATTAAACATCAATATGTTATTAAACACACTGGAGAATTGCCTGTGATGCTTGCAGCAATGCATCTCCCATCTATTGACTGTGTTTTAGAGATGGGTAAAGACAAAGAAAAGAAAAGAAAAAAAAGGTAATTAACGGGGAAACTGGTTAGAAAAACATCCTCCAATAGAACAGGAGATACTGCGTGGAGTAAAAGCCTGGTCTGTTCATTACACCCTAAATAAATGAGATGGGGGGGGGGGGGGGGGGGCTGTTTAATAGAGCCAACCCCGCTATGAACCCACACAAAGCCTTTTGTCCTTTGACCTTCATTAACGCCTCATATTCATCACTGCGACTGCGGTGATAAATCAGGAGATGCCTCCTATTGTATGTTCTCATGGCACATACTAAAGCTTCTCCCCTCGCTGACATGTTCCTGTGGCACATACTAAAGCTTCTCCCCTACCTCTCTTTCATTAGCTCCTGCTTCCACCTCTTTAAACAATGAACACAGCCTCCATCCAACATGGGCTTTTACACGCCGCTTGTCTCCAGACTCCAGGCACAAAGCATGACATTTAAAACAAAAAGTCTACAACACCAATTCAAATGATCCAAACTATCCCTTTAACCTCTTGCACAGAGGAAGGCGGGAGAGAGAGAGAGAGAGAGAGAGAGAGAGAGAGAGAGAGAGAGAGAGAGAGACATCTCCCCCGGCCCACACAGCTCAAATCTCCCCCACACACATCAAATCTCCCCCACACACATCAAATCTCCCCCACGAACACACATTGTCACTTATAGAAGCAGCTGCACTGCTTAAAAAGAAGGGGATGGCTTCCCTCCATTGAAGCATTGCTGGATTAGCCTAATCAGACTTGAAACACTGGAGGCTGTGCCTGTGGCCTCTTTATCTGCCTGTGCCGAGCAGCACAGTGAGTAGAGAGAGCAGGGACCTCTCTCTCCACAGCTCTCTGCCTGAGCAGCACAGTGAGTAGAGAGAGCAGGGACCTCTCTCTCCACAGCTCTCTGCCTGAGCAGCACAGTGAGTAGAGAGAGCAGGGACCTCTCTCTCCACAGCTCTCTGCCTGAGCAGCACAGTGAGTAGAGAGAGCAGGGACCTCTCTCTCCACAGCTCTCTGCCTGAGCAGCACAGTGAGTAGAGAGAGCAGGGACCTCTCTCTCCACAGCTCTCTGCCTGAGCAGCACAGTGAGTAGAGAGAGCAGGGACCTCTCTCTCCACAGCTCTCTGCCTGAGCAGCACAGTGAGTAGAGAGAGCAGGGACCTCTCTCTCCACAGCTCTCTGCCTGAGCAGCACAGTGAGTAGAGAGAGCAGGGACCTCTCTCTCCACAGCTCTCTGCCTGAGCAGCACAGTGAGTAGAGAGAGCAGGGACCTCTCTCTCCACAGCTATCTGCCTGAGCAGCACAGTGAGTAGAGAGAGCAGGGACCTCTCTCTCCACAGCTCTCTGCCTGAGCAGCACAGTGAGTAGAGAGAGCAGGGACCTCTCTCTCCACAGCTCTCTGCCTGCCAAAAGGCCTGGCAGGCAGTGGGGGAATTAGACGCTCCTAGTTTGCCCCAAGAGGCGTTTTGGAACTGGGTTACCCCCGCAAACGTCTCATTCAGATGAGTGCTTAAACGTTGACTATCTGGGCTCTTCTGGCTGCATGGTATGCAAGACGAGGGTTACAGATTGAATATAGGTTGCAAAACTTTATTTAATCCTGTCAGCGACTCAAAAATATCATCAGCCAAAGTTGAATCTCTGTAGTCGCCATGTTCACCTGCCTGAAGAACCCAACTGCTGTCTGGAAGTTTTCATTAACCTCTCCTACTCCACCTCGAATCACCTCCATCCCAAACAGCTGACTGTGCATTAGCACCCCCTCTTTCTATAAAGGCCCTGCTGTATCTGCTTCACAGCGCTGCCACATCTCTCCTGACAAACCACTGAATCCAGCACTGAATGTGAAACATCTGCAATAATGCAACATCTTCTCATGAAACTATCTTACAAAGAATACTACATGAACAGTGAATGAGAACAGCCTGGATCATTTCACAAGTGACTATTTTCAAGCTTTTTTTTCAGATCACTCCAATTTGTCTCAAGGTGAAGTCACTTAATTCAGATTTCAGGACTCTACACTGGATTAAACGTAGATTTCTCACAGCATCTTATTCCCAGTCTCCAGCGTCAGCTCAGCGCGTGGCCCATCCCGCCTGCCCACGCTGGCCTGCTCGCAGGCCAACTCTCCCAGGAGCTGTGATCACTGCCTCCTCAGCACACCGGCCTTTAAGTGCACTCCTCCCTCCTCGCCGCCCGCGGGGATTTAAAGGCGGCGCTGAGCCGATTGCCCCCGAAACGGGCGGAAATGAGCTCTGGCTGTGCCCGGTTTGTCTGACCCCATAATAGGGGATCAAATTTAGGAGGAAACGAGCGATTTATTTCCATCTAAGCTGCACCTCTGAAAATATAGCACTGAGGAAAAAGGAGATTTGCCTTTAATCTGCGTTGAATAAACATGTGAATAAAAGACATTGAAGAATTATCACGTCTTCATACCGAAATGATAGAATAAGTCGATTTCCAATGACTGAAAAAAAAATGGCGAGTGGGAAAATCTTTTTATATAGTAAAAGAGTAGGTTATCATCCTGCTATGTCTATTTCTGCATTTCTTTTCATTCTGTGGGTGGTAGTATAGTGGCATTTTGACTAGATGTGTGAGGGTTTATGAAATAACTTGGGTAGGTTGCGTTTGGGTGAGTTATGCATAGCCTACATGTGGATTCAGATGCGTCAGAGCCGATGCGTCTCATTGATTGAAATCTACAATAGGGAAAAATAAAAGTAGGGGTGAAATGTCTGGTTCACAACCAGGAAAAGCAGGCTGAACTGATGTAATGTATCTATCTCTCCTCCGCTCCATTCAGTACCGCGGACAGCGCCGCACAGCTCTATGCAAATAGCCTAAAGTAGGCCTATCTGTCTCTGACATGCCAAACCAGCAGAAAGAGAAAGCTAAATTATGTCTTGCCTTTTCCTCAGTAGAGTTGCAGCCTCTTTGTTTGGTTGGTGAACTTCCTGAGTAAGAGATCCTTCCAGTCTTCTTCCCAAAAATGCTTTTGTATGGGCAGAAAATACAACTGACGCTCTGGCTCCCTCCTGCTGTGGCCCGCTCCCAAAACCATGAGGGTTGAAATGTATCGTGCAGGTGATACGCCAGGCAACTTAAACAACTTAGTTATGGTTAGGCAACTTAAACAACTTAGTTATGGTTAGGCACCTTAAACAACTTAGTTATGGTTAGGCACCTTAAACAACTTAGTTATGGTTAGGCAACTTAAACAACTTAGTTATGGTTAGGCACCTTAAACAACTTAGTTATGGTTAGGCACCTTAAACAACTTAGTTATGGTTAAAGCAACTTAAACAACTTAGTTATGGTTAGGCACCTTAAACAACTTAGTTATGGTTAGGCACCTTAAACAACTTAGTTATGGTTAGGCACCTTAAACAACTTAGTTATGGTTAGGCACCTTAAACAACTTAGTTATGGTTAGGCAACTAAAACTTGGTTAAGGTTAGGGTTATGGTTTGGGTTATGGTTATGGTTAAAAATGGAACCGGTCTCTCGCTTATAAGAAGAGGAAGTTACTGGTTTGCCGAGCCCACCCCTTCTCCCTTGCGTGACAGCGAGCTATTTCAACTAGAAATTGAGCGCGCTCTAGCTTCCCTCGAACTGGCAGCGCTCATTTCTACTGTGCCTCCTCAGTTTACCCTCACAATTGTGCGCTGCGGAACCGGCCGCCCAATTATATTAGTAAGATATCAGACTGGCATTACGTTAAGCAGCGCTACTTCCTGGTTTCAGCTCCCGACTCTGGTACCGCACGCACGCATGCACTTACTCAAGACCAACGCAAGAGGTCTCATTGCTAAACATCAGTCCTTTTAGCCTTGAAAATTGACCAATGTTGTCGTTTTCCTTGTGAGGACGGCCTGGAATGATCCATCTCCATCTGTCCGCCTTAAATAAGCACGTGTCTGATCTCAGTACCTCAGTAAGAGGAGGAACAGAAGAGTGTAGCACACGCCTGTGAGAAGAATAAGACAAGAGTGCAGATCAGAGGAGCGTGGCCTGGCCTGGCCTGGCCTGGCCTGGCTCTGGCCTGGCTCTGGCCTGGCTCTGGCCTGGCCTGGCTCTGGCCTGGCTCTGGCCTGGCCTGGCCTGGCCTGGCCTGGCCTGGCTCTGGCCTGGCCTGGCCTGGCTCTGGCCTGGCTCTGGCCTGGCTCTGGCCTGGCCTGGCCTGGCCTGGCCTGGCCTGGCTCTGGCCTGGCCTGGCCTGGCCTGGCTCTGGCCTGGCCTGGCCTGGCTCTCGTCGCCCGCTCATCGATGGGAGGATTCAGCTGTGATACTTGGCACACCTTGTCGACTTCGACCGCAACCTCAACTCTGACTGCAGCCAAAAGCCAGCGTTTTTCTCTCCCCTCTCCTTCCCTTTGTCAGTCGACCAAAAGATGCAGGGGAGAAGCAGGGAATATCCTATACCGTCGACGCATAATTGTGTGGGAAGCTAATTTTTCATCCGCAGCTCTGCTTTCCCGTCATCCCCAGGAGGTGCTTTTCTTTAAAGAGTAATAATGGTGATATTATGGAAGCAGCTGGGGGGCAGGGCTGAAAACGTAACCGGAGGCACACGACCGTGGAAGCCGTGGAAGGGACCGCGGATGAGAGGGGAGAGAAATTGGACGCGAGTTTGATTTCTCAAACTCTCTGGAGATTTATCGATCCTGGAATCTCATCAAGGCCTCGCTCGGAGGGGTATAAGTAAAACACAGACATCAAAGATCAACTTGTTTTTTTTTTCCGCCGACACCCCCGTTCTTTGCCCTTCTTACACTCACTGTTCTATTTAAAGATTTGTATCTGCCGATGATCAATCTGAATGCACTTAGAGAGAGCATGAGACACAGAGAGAGGGAGAGAGACAGAGACACAGAGAGAGAGAGAGTGAGAGAGAGGGAGAGACACAGAGACACAGAGAGAGAGAGAGACACACACAGAGACACACAGAGAGAGAGAGGGATAGACAGAGACACAGAGAGAGAGAGAGGGAGAGAGAGAGACAGAGACAGAAAGAGAGAGAGAGAGAGACAGAGACAGAGACACACACACAGAGAGAGAGAGAGAGAGAGAGAGACACACACAGAGACACAGAGAGAGAGACACACACAGAGAGAGAGAGGGAGAGACAGAGACAGAGAGAGAGAGAGAGAGGGATAGACAGAGACACACAGAGAGAGAGAGAGAAAGAGAGAGAGAGAGAGAGATGGAGGGAGGGAGAAAAAACACTTAAAATGAGAAGCTGTGGGATGCGGCTAATAGCCTTGTGATCATCCAGTGTTTCATCTTTCTCCACATTATCTCCAAATTCAATATTGTCTGTTGAAACATGCTGCAAAAGGAAGGGTGCTGTGGTGTCTAAAGAAGTGAACCTCTCTCCCTCTGTTCACCCGTCCAGCCCAGGCGTAGTTTGTATTCCTTCTCTGTTGCTCGTGTCCCCTCTTCAATCCCTGCCAAGAGGAGCAACAATATATATGGAGCTGATGCACCGAGGTTGACGCGCGGTGAACAAAATGACAGTTGGATTGTGCGTTAGAGGCTTGTCCGTCACAGAGCAGCCCGGCTTCTTATTGACTTTGTTATTGACAAATTCTGGGATGCCGGCGATAACAGCCTGACAAATGAGCCCCACTCTTCCTCCTCCCAACAGCCAATACATCTCTCTCTGTGCCGCTGTCTCCACCTCTATTACATTCTATTCTGTGATATGATATCACACCCAGCACAGCCTCAACCAGGAAGTGGCAGTGTGAAGAGAGCAGAAAGGCATTGTGGGCCTGGTAAGGCTGAAGAGAGCAGAAAGGCATTGTGGGCATGGTAAGGCTGAAGAGAGCAGAAAGGCATTGTGGGCATGGTAAGGCTGAAGAGAGCAGAAAGGCATTGTGGGCATGGTAAGGCTGAAGAGAGCAGAAAGGCATTGTGGGCATGGTAAGGCTGAAGAGAGCAGAAAGGCATTGTGGGCATGGTAAGGCTGAAGAGAGCAGAAAGGCATTGTGGGCATGGTAAGGCTGAAGAGAGCAGAAAGGCATTGTGGGCATGGTAAGGCTGAAGAGAGCAGAGAGGCATTGTGGGCATGGTAAGGCTGAAGAGAGCAGAAAGGCATTGTGGGCATGGTAAGGCTGAAGAGAGCAGAGAGGCATTGTGGGCATGGTAAGGCTGAAGAGAGCAGAAAGGCATTGTGGGCATGGTAAGGCTGAAGAGAGCAGAAAGGCATTGTGGGCATGGTAAGGCTGAATAGAGCAGAAATGCATTGTGGGCATGGTAAGGCTGAAGAGAGCAGAAAGGCATTGTGGGCATGGTAAGGCTGAAGAGAGCAGAAAGGCATTGTGGACATGGTAAGGCTGAAGAGAGCAGAAAGGCATTGTGGGCATGGTAAGGCTGAAGAGAGCAGAAAGGCATTGTGGGCATGGTAAGGCTGAAGAGAGCAGAAAGGCATTGTGGGCATGGTAAGGCTGGCGATGCTGTGGCGAGGGGTGCAGGGCGATGAAGGTGACAGTCCAGAGTCCAAATGTGAAGGAAGGGGCTGGGCCTGTTTAAGGCATGTGCACATTAAGACTATATCTGCTGATTTCAACATTCATTCATTCAAATAATTGTTTGTTGAGCATGGTCTTTTTCAGCATCACTAGCGTTACTCACTTTCCCTTCCCAAATTTGCCATGAGCAGGTGAAGAATGTGGCTGCGGCTGCTAAGATGTTCTTCTCGACCAACCTTAGGAGATAACCAGGAATCATCTAACTAAGGGATAATCAACTCCTAGATGTGCGTTAAACCATTTTAATGCACGACGTGGAGGCGAAAATCCACCCGAGGCGTAAGCGCGATTCTGCGAAGTGCATTCAAATGGTTGAACGCACCCCTAGGAGTTCAGCGCTCCAGTAAATATGAGGTCGACTAAGGTTTGTTGTGGATGTTGTGGGAGGACTACTGTTTTGAACAGACAATAAGGTACATTCCAAGGCTGAAGCGGTCCCTGTGCTGTTAATTACTCACAACCTGAAATAGATTTAATCAAGTAACAGTTAACGTGAACATACACCAGCGTTACACTAGTGTATTTTGGGGTTTACCACCCACTGTGGGCACTGTTTCCTACTCCTGGCTGTGAGATGCTGCTCGAATACAAATGACAACACAGTGCTGCAATCCTCCATTTCTCTAATGGCTTTACCTGAATAGAATGAGTTAGCACCTGTCAAGGCCTCTTCAACTACTCTTCACCCACCGTCACACACACACACACACACACACACACACACACACACACACACACACACACACACACACACATACACAGACACATAAAGTACACAAATAAACTCTCTCACACACACACACACACACACACACACACACGTGCACGTACGCACGCACACACACAAAGTACACATAGATACACTCACAGACACACATTTAAATGATTTATTTATGTCCATATAAATACAGAGTACAAAGGACATAAACACTAATAATGCAGTCAGATGCTGGGAGACAGTTAGTTACAAAAGTGCCTAGTTGGCGACCACAATAATGCGTACAAAAAAAAAAGGGAACAGCACACAGGGTGATGGCAGTGGCAAGTTGACAAATACAGTTATACTGTAATACAAGATATTGGTTAGTATCCACTTCAAGAATACAAAAAGCAGCGCCTTCTCCATATTGAGCGGCTACCAATAATAGCAGAGACTGAGCAATACCTTGCTAGCTGTTTGGCCCTTCTCTTAGGTAGTCCAGCCATCTGGAGGCCTCTCACAACCAGTTTGTGAACATGACCCAGGCTACCGAATATGAAAACTAAAAGTTTACAACTGTAGCCCAAATGGTCTGCTTCAGCTTCACACACACACACACACACACACACACACACACACACACACACACACACACACACACACACACACACACACACACACCTAGAAAGTCACAGGCATCAGTAAAGTGGTAAGTTGGCGTGCCGTGCAGTAAACAGGCGTCATCACAGCAGGCTACTTTTCTTTACAAGCCGTCATCACAGTGGGCTAATATCAACACACGTTCACATGCAGGGACAAGTGAACGCCACATGTGCAAACTATTTATCCTGCTGTCAGTTGGCCAGTCAGGGGGGCGTGTCTGTGGGGACACTCATTTAAAAACACAACACACAGGAGGACAAGAGTAGTATAGCTGACCTTAATAGCATGTTACAGTTATTTTTGCTTTTGATTGTGTATATAAACTGCCAGTCAAACGGTTTTCATTGTATTGAAGTCAAATGTTTTTTCCTTGTATTGAAGCCATTTTGATCTAAAGGCTTCTGCTTAGATGCTTGAAAGAAGGCTTTCAGATAGGAGGATGCTAATGTTCATCTCCTCCATGTCCCATCTGCACGGCTCTCTCTCTGAGCCATGACGCTAATAGCCTTTGTCACCAAACCACACAGCAGGGCACCTTACACACACACACACACACACACACACACACACACACACACACGCAGGCACGCGCGCACAAACGCTCACGCAAAAATGCGCGTGCACGCACACCACACTCTCACACACACACACACACACACACACACACACGCAGGCACGCGCGCACAAACGTTCACGCAGAAATGCGCGTGCACGCACACCACACTCACACACACAGACAGACAGACAGACATACAGACAGACAGACAGACAGACAGAGACAGACACACAGACAGACAGACAGACAGACAGACAGACAGACAGACAGACACACACACACACACACACCGTCCACCTGCAGGCAGGTGCCACCAACTATCCTCGGCTCTGATTGTCTGAAACCATTTTACATTACACACACCTGTGACCACATGATGCGGTTTTAGCCACTGCTGAAAATAAAAGACATTTAGTTATTATTACAAAGTAAAGATTCCTTCTTAAATAATGTGTTAGTGATTTTTAAAAAGCAATCAGCCACTTGGAGTTCTTGCTTTCAGAGGTGCTAAGATGGTTCTATCTCACTTCCAGTGTGCTGTACTGTGGAGGAAAGCTCAGGAGGAGAGAGTGACAGTTTGACAGGTTTATTCCATCTGCAGGTTGGGAGCCAAGGAACTCAACATCTGGATGATTACACAGAGTTTTATAGTGCTGAATATTCATGATTATGTTAATACAGGTAGAATTTAATAAAGATATCGGTCAAAAGGTATAAGGTCATATGAACAACAGTTAATAACCAATGATAATTACTTCTAGCACTTTAACGAGATGCATAATGAGAGGTGAAATCTTCTTCTAGAAAACAAGTTATTTCGTGTTTTCTATTTGCACATTCCAGCAACAAGGTGTTACTTTAGATAGTTAGGTTAAGTTAAGTTAACCTTTATTGTCCCAGTGTGGAAATCAATCCTCTGCATTTGACCCATCATCTTCTAGGAGCAGTGTGGCAGCCGCAGTGCAGCGCCCGGGGACCAACTCCAGTTCGATTGCCAGTGCCTTGGTCAGGGGCACTGACAGGAGTGTTAACCCTAACATGTTAACCTATACATGTCTTTGATGGTGGGAGGAAACCGGAGCACCCGGAGAAAACCCACACGACCACGGGGAGAACATGCAAACTCCACACAGAAAGGACCTTGGACAGACCGGGGTTTGAACCCGGGACCTTCTGTGCTGTGAGGCAACAGGGCCGTTTAGATTGTAATCATATCATGGCGAAACAGATTCTGTATTCTTGAGTTTTAGGCACTTAGGTGTAAATATGGGTCAAAGGTTACATATGAAGTGAGCATTATGGAACTTTTACCTATAGGTACTTGTTCATTTCTTCATCAGTAACTAACCATGCTTCTTAGCTGCTATAAAGTCACTGTATACTATTGGGCTTACTAGGTGTGGTACAGTACAGTATCAGCATTCCTTGGTGTCGATCACTTTGTATCAGCAGTGCAAATGACGAAAGTGGGACAGTGGTAAGTATGTTTGCTGGCTGTAACAGCACACTGCTCATGTATCTGCAGTGAGCCAACCTGAGCACAACAAACAGTTGTGCTCAGGTTGCACGGTGCAGTGTGCAAAAAGCACACTGCACCGTGCCAGTGTGAGTCCGGCATGGCACACACACACTGCGGTGGAAAAACTGTCAATATGTTTTCGGAGCTGAGAGGCAGCAGCAACAGGCAGCAGATAAGAGGATTATTCCATCATGATCTACCCCGGGGGATGTTACCCCGGGGCAGGCAGCGCGGTCAGGAAGGGCAAGACCTTCCATTCTGCCCCTGACAGCCGGCTAGCTGCTCACATAGGCGGGGTCGCACCATGACAAGCCAGCTCCACTCTTCAAAGGGCCCGTGACATGCTTCAGCACAGCTTTGGAGGTGCAGGAGCATCCTGAGGCGTGAACTTGCTCTCCTGTCAAGCCTCCTCCTCCTCCCTTCACCCACAAACACCAAATAGCGTCCTGACATCTGGATGTGGAGGGAAGTGTGATTTCAACAAGCAGAAGATTTTGGGGGGGGGGGTTGACAAAATGAGATAGTTTGAAATAAATGTGATTTTTTTTTTCTTATTTCGTTTACAAAATTACTGAAATTGAAAGAAGTGATGCTACTCGTTAAAGGATAGACTAGAGGTATATCTTCATGTGACTTCAATAGACTGCAGTGTGCTTAATTGGTGCCAGATCGTGCCGGAACAGGATTGGGCACCTTGTGGTTTTGGACTACCTGCATTCCGGTCCTTATTAGCATGGACCTGGCACCTGATGGCATGAAATGTTGGCTAAAGGGGCTGTAGCTAGTAGGGATAGGAAGGTGGTAGAGAGTCGGGATTGGTGGGGTGGGTAGGGGGAGTGTCTAGGGGGAGTGGCTAGGGGGATGTCATAAAGCTGAATGGCTAGACCACTGTGTCGTGGGCTTAAAGGGTTTGTACATGTACAGGTGGAATTCTGATCAGAAATCTTATACTGCAGCCACACATGCAAAATGCACCGTTACTTGACTCAGGTCACTTTTTCTGGTATCCTCTCTCAAGTAATTTTACAGCAATTCACAAGAAAAGAATATGCTTCCAGAAAGTGAATATGGCCGTGGGTGCTTTCTTGGAGCACCCACTTTAGTTTTGATGAGTGCAGACACGCACACACGTCTGGGAAGCCGGTGTCTTTCAGAGAGTTGGGTTTGCGTGGGTGATGGCGGCTGGGCTTTTACTGTGTCTTAAACAAACAAAGAGGTCCAGACTGTTGGTATCTGCACGTCAACACGAGGAGATAATTACAGTTATTCATCAGAGAGCTCGCAGCGAGGGAGGAGTCTGTGTGTAATGTAAACGTACACCCGCTTACATCTTCAGATTTCCACTCCAGCTCAACTACACCACACGTGCCTCTTGGTCCCGTCTGTGAGCACGGTATGTGTCCGTCCATACTGCTCAGTGTCTCCACTGCTCAGTGTCTCCATTTTTCCACCCTCTCTGTACTGACTGACCCAATAGTGGAACATCACTGCTGGGGGACGCCATGTTTACTATTGGCTTGTTTACATTCCACTTCTTTGGCATTTGGCTGGCGTTTGTGTCCAGATGAATTCACAGTGAGTGAGCAGGCAGCGCTTCAGTGCCTGGCTCAAGGACACGTTGGCAGGAGACGCTGTTGATGGAAGAACACTGGCAGTCATGTGAGCCACTTCTTATCCCCGGGACAATTGAGCCACATTTGTATTTAATGTAGAGAGTCATTGATACTCAACTATCAGGTGGCAAAAAGCACTTGTTCAACTAAGTGTCACTTGCCTATTTGCTGCTTCTCTACAGACGATGTAACATGAACCCTGACCTTCGCTTAACTCGAACCACATGAACCCCCGACCCACACAATGATATCTATGTATTTACTTTTCACACTATTGTGTCACCTGAAACTCAAGTCGACTTTTAATGACACTATACTGTAATCAGTTGGCAGCAGAGATGGCAAAGGTACACGCATTCTTTACTTGAGTAGACGTACAGATACTTAAAAAAGTAATTAAAAAAAGTACAGGCTTTGAAATGGACTCCAAAGTATACAAGTAAAAAGTAGCCCTCTGAAGGACATTTCTACTGCTGTTTCCATGACATCATTATTGTGATGTGACACTAGCAGTGTTGCCAACTCTTCCAAGGAAAGTAGCTATTGGCTGCTCACAAAGTAGAGCTAAAAGTCAGCAGATGATGTCATGCAGTGATTTGCATATCAATACATACTGTAAGGCTGGACTCTTTATGCATGCTGCGGCGTAGCCTGTTTTAATGTGCTGACTCCGCCTGCCCGCCCGGGCCAGTTTGGGCGTAGCCTGTTTTAATGTGCTGACTCCGCCCGCCCGGGCCAGTTTGGGCGTAGCCTGTTTTAATGTGCTGACTCCGCCCGCCCGGGACAGTTTGGGCGTAGCCTGTTTTAATGTGCTGACTCCGCCCGCCCGGGCCAGTTTGGGCGTAGCCTGTTTTAATGTGCTGACTCCGCCTCCCCGGGCCAGTTTGGGCGTAGCCTGTTTTAATGTGCTGACTCCGCCTGCCCGGGCCAGTTTGGGCGTAGCCTGTTTTAATGTGCTGACTCCGCCTGCCCGCCCGGGCCAGTTTGGGCGTAGCCTGTTTTAATGTGCTGACTCCGCCCGCCCGGGCCAGTTTGGGCGTAGCCTGTTTTAATGTGCTGACTCCGCCCGCCCGGGCCAGTTTGGGCGTAGCCTGTTTTAATGTGCTGACTCCGCCCGCCCGGGACAGTTTGGGCGTAGCCTGTTTTAATGTGCTGACTCCGCCCGCCCGGGCCAGTTTGGGCGTAGCCTGTTTTAATGTGCTGACTCCGCCTGCCCGGGCCAGTTTGGGCGTAGCCTGTTTTAATGTGCTGACTCCGCCTGCCCGGGCCAGTTTGGGCGTAGCCTGTTTTAATGTGCTGACTCCGCCCGCCCGGGACAGTTTGGGCGTAGCCTGTTTTAATGTGCTGACTCCGCCCGCCCGGGCCAGTTTGGGCATAGCCTGTTTTAATGTGCTGACTCCGCCCGCCCGGGCCAGTTTGGGCGTAGCCTGTTTTAATGTGCTGACTCCGCCCGCCCGGGCCAGTTTGGGCGTAGCCTGTTTTAATGTGCTGACTCCGCCCGCCCGGGCCAGTTTGGGCGTAGCCTGTTTTAATGTGCTGACTCCGCCCGCCCGGGCCAGTTTGGGCGTAGCCTGTTTTAATGTGCTGACTCCGCCCGCCAGGGCCAGTTTGGGCGTAGCCTGTTTTAATGTGCTGACTGATTTTGCTTGGCATGTTCAGAAAACATTTTCACATGTGTTGCTAGTTGCTTCAAAGTCAGGGTAACGCACGCTAGATGATGCATTACTGTAGAAGGTGCATGAAGAGATATCAGGCTAAAATTGAGTCTCAGCAGTGGTCAATCCAGATCAAGTGGTGATCTATCAAAAGTATTGTCAACATCAAGATATATACACTGCACTGTCCAGGCAGTGAGGAGAATTCCATCTTAATGAGGCAGCAGATGATGCCTTCAACCAGAGAATCTGCATTAAAAGCCCTGATTTCAGCAAACATCAACATGTCTTAGACCCTGACTCCCTAGCCACTCTGAGGCTGTTGTTCCCTTCTCACATTATTATAAAAAAAATACTTATGAGAGCAGAAAATATTGGCAACTCATGTGACGTCACCATTAGAACTTGACCTGACTGCTGGATTGCAGACAGGCTCAGTCGTACTAGAACAGATTGTCGGCACCAGGTGGCCACTTCTAAACCTCACGCAGCGGCCATGCTCTCAAGAAGCGGAAACTGTGCGGCAATTTCAGTTGAACAACCACAGGTCAAGTCGTGAGTCTGTCTATATTTACATTTTACATGGTGGGCTTTTAACTGACACTATTATCCAGAGCAACCTAAAGTGAGTGCAACAGTTAAAAAAAGCTTACATTCATCATTACAAGAAACCAGTAGTAAGAATTACAAAGGTGAGAGCTTCAGGGCGCCGAGAATACCTGTAACTTATATCCCTGTATTCCTAAAATGAAGGAGAAAGTGGAGTTGGATTGGACACACCCTAAGAAAAGCTGCCACAAACATCAGCGTCAAGGAAAAGAGGTGGCCCCAGGAACAGCTGCAGAAGAGGTGTCCAGGCAGAGATGTCTGGGAGTCGGTTCAATTGGGGAGATCTCGAATGAAACGCCAACAACTGTGAGGTGGAGGACAAACGTCAATGACCTATATGCTCCCGAGGAGCCAGGGCTTCATTCAGTCAAGCAAGTCATTCATAAGATGACCATCATGCATCGTAGAGAAGTGCTAAGTAAAGACGAAACAAGAACAAGAGAACAAAGAAATGCAGAACCATCTCAGTGGAAGGAGAGGAGGAGATATGGGAGAGGAGGAGATATGGGAGAGGAGGAGATATGGGAGAGGAGGAGATAAGGGAGAGGAGGAGATATGGGAGAGGAGGAGATATGGGAGAGGAGGAGATATGGGAGAGGAGGAGATAAGGGAGAGGAGGAGATATGGGAGAGGAGGAGATATGGGAGAGGAGGAGATATAGGAGAGGAGGAGATATGGGAGAGGAGGAGATATGGGAGAGGAGGAGATATGGGAGAGGAGGAGATAAGGGAGAGGAGGAGATAAGGGAGAGGAGGAGATATGGGAGAGGAGGAGATATGGGAGAGGAGGAGATATGGGAGAGGAGGAGATATGGGAGAGGAGGAGATATGGGAGAGGAGGAGATATGGGAGAGGAGGATGTGATTGATGGGACTTTGCCCCCCTCTCTCATAGCCCAGCCACTTCTCATCACAAACCATAAAAAAAGAAATCATTTTGCTCCCACAAAGCAATGCAAAGCCCACCGCCTAACAGAACATAGCCGAGGACGACAAAGACCAGAGGCCTTTTGCAACAAGTGGGGTTAGTGACATGGCAGCTCCCATAAACATGGACCCCAGTAACTCATGATGAAGACGGGTTCAAAGCAAAGCCCGGACAGCGAGTCTGGAGCGGAGCTCTTTGCTGAAAGAGGAGAAGGTGGCAGGTGAGACGTGAGCCTCTCTCTCGGCGCGGCGTCCCACCGAGCTGCGGTGAGCGAGCGGCCGCCAGGGAAAACACAAACGAGAGAGCGGCTGAGTTTGGGTGCGTGGGGGGGAAATGGAATTTCCTGTCTCGCTTTTACAAGGCGGGTGACCTCTGCCCTCTGGGTGGCTCTCTCCTCCTATTTCTCCATTAGTGTGTGGAGACAGACATGTACAACACACAAACGCACGTGCACATCACGTGCACACACACACACACGTGCACACACACACACACACACACACACACACAAAGGCACTTACAATTTATCTCCAAAGCAACCCCCCTAACCGCACGCACGAACGAACGCACGCGCACACACACACACACACACACACACACACACACACACACACACACACACACACACACACACACAGACAGGCGCTCACTGTCCAACAGTCAATATTTTCTGAAGGATGGCCTCCCTTGAGAACGAGCAGGCAATCTGAGCGGGCCACTGCAATGAAAGGGTCCGTGATTGCATTCGACCGTAGCCCTTACAAAGATGTCGTACATCAAACGGCAACAGATAAAAAGGCGTCCGCGGCGAGTTAATCAGCAGAGTGGCTTTCATGGCCGCGCTGCTATTTGTCTCAATATCACCACTGTCTGCCTGCACACACAAATGCACCAAAGCAAATAAGTGCACATGGCCACGCCTGCTGTTTGGCTGAGCGTCCAATCACATGATGTTATCTCAGCCTGCGGATGCTGTGCTTTTATCCTGCCTTTTGCCAATATCGCCTGACCTTGAGAGCCAGCCAAGTATGCATGTATCTGTGTGTGTGTGTGTGTGTGTGTGTGTGTGTGTGTTTGTCTGTGGGTGTGAGTGTCTGTGTGTGTATCAGTGTCTGTGTGTGTGTGTGTGTGTGTGTGGGTGTGAGTGTCTGTGTGTGTATCAGTGTCTGTGTGTGTGTGTGTGTGTGTGTGTGTGTGTGTGTGTGTGTGAGTGTGAGTGTGAGTGTGTGTGTGTGTGTGTGTGTGTGTGTGTGTGGGGGTGTCTGTATCAGTGTGTGTGTGTGTGTCTGTGAGTGTGTGTGTGTGTGTGTGTGTGTGTGTGTGTGTGTGTGTGTGTGTGTGAGTGTCTGTGTGTGTATCAGTGTCTGTGTGCGTGTCTGTGAGTGTGTGTGTGTGTGTGTGTGTGTGTGTGTGTGTGTGTGTGTGTGTGTGTGTCTGTGAGTGTGTGTGTGTGTGTGTGTGTGTGTGTGTGTGTGTGTGTGTGTGTGTGTGTCTGTGTGTGTGTGAGTAGGTTTAAATGGCGGGGGGTGTAACGGCCCTCTCTTTCGGCTGGTTCAGTGGCCAATTTGCATTTTGAGTCATCGCTGAAAAGCCTGGAGAAGAGGTGGTTGAAGCGTTTTGCATACCTGCTGCCTCTCATACCTGATGGGATGCGTGCGTGTGGAGTGGCACACGCTGGATGAGAACAAGGCTTCATCACGATAGCCGTCTGACCTCTCGTACCGGCCGCCGCATTTCAATCCAATTAATACTCAAGCCTCAACTGATGCCAATGAACCACACCAAAGATCAATGGAGGGACAAGGTATTTAACCCCAGCAAAAGCAGGACTTCACGAGGACCCATCGAAAGGTCGTGGGTTCAAACCCCGGTCCGTCCCAGCCCAGGTCCTTTCTGTGTGGAGTTTGCATGCGGGTGCTCCGGTTTCCTCCCACAATCAAAGACATACGTTAGGGTTAATGGTCCTGTCAGTCACGCCCCTGAGCAAGGCACTGGCATGATCAATTCCCCAACAGGGACAATAAAGGTTCAACTTAAACTTATCTTCTTGGACGACTGGTTCAAGGATTAGCCGAGAGTGGAGACTAGCTCTGCACAATGTTACTGAGGATGCAATTTGTAATTGTAGTATCAGTTGTGATACAGGATACAGATTTCTCTACATAATATTTCGCCACCTAAAGTAATGATTAAAAAAAGATATGCTGTTGCTTTAGTTTTGGTCAGTTTGGATCAAATTAAAGATTTTCCAGGGCATGCAATTTTCCTTTTGCAATTTCCATGCAATTTTTAAATCTGGAAATCTGCACAGCATCAGATATTTTATCATTTTGGAGATTAACATTTCATAAATTTTTTAGCATGTTTTTAGTATTACCAACAGATTTGATTGATGTTATGTTCATATTAGTTGTAATTCTGTTTCTTGCATACAGTTAGCATTTGGTATTCTTTACGCATTCTAACGTTCTCCAGCTCTCTTTCAAGCAGTCTATCCACCGGCAGTGGACAGCCTCAATTATGTTCAAGGCCGCCACATCCCAGGGGGGGAATTCTCCATCCATACCTCAGCGGCTAGACGCTGGACACTTTGTTCTCAGAACACGCCGACCCCCAGGCCGTCACCATCAATGTGTCAGTCTGCAGCGACACCACCGTCTGTCACTGGCCCCTTACCTACAGTATAGTAGAAGCAGGTCACAGTAGCCTACTGTAAATATTAGACTTGCCTAATGAGGTTACTGACCTCAGCCTGTCTGCATTGTGTTTGACCTTCTGGGTCAAGCCTACTGACCTAACACATAAACATGTACTCACGCACATAAAATAGTACTGTCTAATTGTTTCTTACAGTGTTCCCTTAAAGGAACACTCCGCCCATTTTCAACCAGCTTTGTATCATTAGAACATCAGTAGTATATCAGAAAACTGTAAACTGTTTTGAAGTCTGTCATTTAATTTGACAGTTATTGACTGTTAAAGTGTGGACCAGTGACATCACTGGTCCACACTAACTCAAATTAATAACTCATTAACTCAAATCAACTCTCAATAACTGTCAAACTAGATGAATGATGAATAGTTTGACAGTTATTGAGAGTTGATTTGAGTTAATGAGTTATTCATTTGAGTTAGTGTGGACCAGTGATGTCACTGGTCCACACTTTAACACTCAATAACTGTCAAATTCAATTACAGACTTCAAAACCGTTTACAGTTTTCTGATATACTACTGATGTTCTAATGATACAAAGCTGGTTGAAAATGGGCGGAGTGTTCCTTTAATGAACCATGTGTCAGTATGTACAGTATCCTACTGTGGTGCCATGTTAGCCTGATATAGGTCATTTTGTCGCTCTACTACTACTCTACTACCATTTTAGCATGTACTGTATGCCTACTGTTGTTAGCCTGTTAGCAGTCCTGTTGTAGCCTAAGCCTACCTGTACCATTTGTGTCACTATGCAAAAAAATGACAAGCTGTCCAGTGATTCTCTCTTGTTTCCAGGCCTGCCAAGCTCTTATTTCATTACATTTTCAAATGTCAGATTATCTCACTGCACTGGCAGATCATCTTGCTGGTTTCAATAAACGTCACTTGATTCATGCTAATATGACTTTGTTCAAGAAATCATCATAACTAAATGAAAGAAAATCTCTAAGACAATTCTCCCTCTTATGAAGTAAAAAGTGCCATAAGATGATTTCACATAAATAAATAAATAAATAAATAAATAAATAAATAAATACATACATAAATAAATCATTGGTGAGTTCAGTGATTCTGATTTGATGTTTCAGAACAGCACACACATGCAGACGTGCCTCCCGTGACAGTACCCAAAGGCAGCACGTCCTTGGGAGATCCAAGTCTCGTCGAGCCGTTCATCAGACATCTGCTGAGCGCCTCATCATGAAAGCGGCGCGGTTTTATTCCCTCGCGTCACCGTGCCAAGAACAACTGGCAGGCGCCAAGAAAGCCTCCACTCTGCCACCAAGGTCAGCTCAATGACAACGCACAGTTAGACACAGGAGGAGGAGACCAGGGAGAGAACACAGGAAGGGGAGGCTTCACAATGAGAATGGCATTCATCTGTCTTTACTCTCCTCTCGCTCCTCCTAAGTTGTTCTCTCCTAGCTCGCTCGCTCTCTCTCTCTTGGTCTGCCTCTCACACAAAGCACGAAAACAATGTTCACCTCCACGCCCCCTCTCTCTACCTCCTTTCCTCCTCACCTCTCTCTCTCTCTCTCTCTCTCTCTCTCTCTCTCTCTCTCTCTCTCTCTCTCGGGAGCTGGTGCTGTCTCTGAATTATTAATCATCAGACAACAAGGAGTCGCAGGCGCTGGGAATAATCTGATGGAAGGTCAAACAGGGGCCTCGAAACTCAACCCAACTGCCCTCTGTCTTCTCTCCACCTCCCTCTGTCTTCTCTCCACCTCCCTCTGTCTTCTCTCCACCTCCCTCCGTCTTCTCTCCACCTCCCTCTGTCTTCTCTCCACCTCCCTCCGTCTTCTCTCCACCTCCCTCCGTCTTCTCTCCACCTCCCTCTGTCTTCTCTCCACCTCCCTCTGTCTTCTCTCCACCTCCCTCCGTCTTCTCTCCACCTCCCTCTGTCTTCTCTCCACCTCCCTCTGTCTTCTCTCCACCTCCCTCTGTCTTCTCTCCACCTCTTCTCTCCACCTCCCTCCGTCTTCTCTCCACCTCCCTCCGTCTTCTCTCCACCTCCCTCTGTCTTCTCTCCACCTCCCTCTGTCTTCTCTCCACCTCCCTCCGTCTTCTCTCCACCTCCCTCTGTCTTCTCTCCACCTCCCTCTGTCTTCTCTCCACCTCCCTCTGTCTTCTCTCCACCTCCCTCTGTCTTCTCTCCACCTCCCTCTGTCTTCTCTCCACCTATCTCTGTCTTCTCTCCACCTCCCTCTGTCTTCTCTCCACCTCTCTCTGTCTTCTCTCCACCTCTCTCCGTCTTCTCTCCACCTCCCTCCGTCTTCTCTCCACCTCCCTCTGTCTTCTCTCCACCTCCCTCTGTCTTCTCTCCACCTCCCTCTGTCTTCTCTCCACCTCCCTCTGTCTTCTCTCCACCTCTCTCTGTCTTCTCTCCACCTCTCTCCGTCTTCTCTCCACCTCCCTCCGTCTTCTCTCCACCTCCCTCTGTCTTCTCTCCACCTCCCTCTGTCTTCTCTCCACCTCTCTCTGTCTTCTCTCCACCTCTCTCTGTCTTCTCTCCACCTCCCTCTGTCTTCTCTCCACCTCCCTCCACCTCCCTCCATCTTCTCTCCACCTCCCTCTGTCTTCTCTCCACCTCCCTCCACCTCCCTCTGTCTTCTCTCCACCTCCCTCTGTCTTCTCTCCACCTCCCTCCGTCTTCTCTGCACCTCCCTCTGTCTTCTCTCCACCTCCCTCTGTCTTCTCTGCACCTCCCTCTGTCTTCTCTCCACCTCCCTCCACCTCCCTCCGTCTTCTCTGCACCTCCCTCTGTCTTCTCTCCACCTCCCTCTGTCTTCTCTCCACCTCCCTCTGTCTTCTCTCCACCTCCCTCCGTCTTCTCTGCACCTCCCTCTGTCTTCTCTGCACCTCCCTCTGTCTTCTCTCCACCTCCCTCTGTCTTCTCTCCACCTCCCTCTGTCTTCTCTGCACCTCTCTCTGTCTTCTCTCCACCTCCCTCCACCTCCCTCTGTCTTCTCTCCACCTCCCTCCGTCTTCTCTGCACCTCCCTATTCAGTGCTGCCTGACCTGGCAGAGGTGGAAGAGAAGGGGAATGGAGGAATCACCACCACAAGCAAGAGAAACCATGTTGCCAGACATCGATTCAGTTGTTGTACAGCCAGAGAAACGTCGCCAGATGTTGGACACAGGTGCCCCGTTTCCTGAGGTCTTGATGTAGAAATGTTGGCAGGTGACATCAACCATCCACAGCACATCCACGCATGAGCGCCGCTACTGTATACGATACATCTCAGCGATCGCTTAAGTGACAGCTGGCGGTGGACAGCAGCACAGCGATGTGTTTGCTTGTCGTCTGAATGTAGAGTTACGTGTCTAATCATGCATTAATTGCCAAGCCTGCCTACGATGGGGGAGAATCAGCATGACGTCCTGTCCATTAGCTACTTGTTTTGTTGCTGAGTGGGAAAGGACTTTGACAGTGACGCTGTGATTATCACCTATGGTTGGTTTCTTTGGTCCAAACCAAAAGTGTAGGCTACTTTGTGGCATTTGGCACATGAGTGAAAAGTAACTAGACAGAGCTTTAGTAAGCTGTCATTCTGCCTGGTTAGAGATTTAGGTGGCAGAGAGTCAGTACAAATAGCTGAAAGAAATAGCTGAATATGAGCATCAGTGCAGTGCAGTTTTTCTTCACTTCATTTTGTTATGCCAGGCCTTCCAAGCATGAGTAGCCTACCTGCCAAAGATCTGTCTTTGGAAACCAATAAAAGCGGATGGGACGGTCGACCAATCAGCATAGAGAATGGTCAGGCATCTCTGTGCGGTTGAGTTTGAATGGCTTTGTTCCCACCTGGCCAAATAAATCCAACTAAAGGAGTAAACACACTTTGAATAGACTGCTCCTGATTGGTGTGGAGGCAGACTAAGACATTAAGCTGATGTTCTTATCCAGAGTGAATTAAAATTAATCTATCAGTAGAATAATCTTCAATTCCTAAATCTCCTTATTACAAAATATCCAATGGGAAATAAGAAGATTTATCTACTGATTTTCATCCATCTATTGACTTCAAAAACAGGAGCATTTTCAGTGTGAACAGAGGAGGAGGACATGGGTGAGAAGGGGATGTGAGCTAGCAGGAGAGGAAGGTAGGGGAAGGTGGGAAGAGATAAATGTTCAGGTTAGCACAGAAGATAGATCAGTAAATGTGGTGCGATGGCATATCTGGGTTAGCTATTCATGAGGGGTTTGTGGGGAGTGTGATTGCATGTCAGAGATAGGGAGCCCACAAAATTTGGTTCTTACAAAAATGACAAAGCAAGTAAAATGAGTCCTCCCCGCACCCCCGCAATGCCATGATGTTATTATTTTGTTTGTGCTGTGCTTTGATTTGTGTGAGGAAAACCCAAAGGGAGATGGAGGGAAAGAGGAAGCCTGCAGGCTAATAACAGATTGAAAACATCCTTTGTGTAACTTGTGAACAAGGCTTTCTGGAGGATGGCCAAGTGATCAGAGAGACCCAAACCCAAAGATCCAACATGTCCTCATTAGGGATGTCGAAAATCATAATTTTTCTTGACCGACAACCGACACTCATTAGCCGACAACTGTCGGTTAACCGAGAAGATTAAAATGCGCTATTTTACTGTCTGTGCCCCATTAAACCTTAGGCCTACCAAATGCTTGATTTTTTTTCAGTAGAAAGCATTTATTTTTACATCTACAAGCAGAAAAAAACACATTAACAAAACGAGAAGACAAGTTAAATCCTCCAGCCATCTAAACAAAAACATTCCTCGGATAGGCTATGAGGAGCTGCACGCATTTGCAGAAGGGGGAAATACGAGGAAAAAAAAACATACTCACGCTCACAATTCTTAAATGAATTATCTTACTGCATGTGTCGTAAATAGTCTAATAAAACCAGCAGAAACTAATTTTAAAAGCTCAGAACGAAACGTGTCGCTAATTGAACGAATTTCCACTTTGAATAGCACATCAAGACACCGCCCCAAGCCTTCACGCTGCAGGGCGCACTGACGAAGCGCTTATTGCTCTCTCCTTCTGACATTCTCACTAATTCAACAGTGGTTTACCTGCTTTTGAGATGTGCAAAAAAATAGTTTGCTTCTCTCTCCACGCTTCTCCCTCTCTCTCTTTATCTGCGACGAGGGCTGTATGCTCTCTGTGTGTCCGGCTGCACGACATGACGACGAGTGCAGCAAGTCCGCACGCTGACAGCTGTCAGCATTGCGGGACTCGGGAGGATGAACAAATGAGGCAGGCTGTCCAAACTTTTTACCGATCTAATATGAGATGCAGAGAAATAATGATATATTAATAGCCGATGTGTTTAGAAGAGCATTCTCACTCTTGCTGTAATCGTTGTGGGATTATTACACCTGAGAGACAGACAGACCCGGAGAGAACTCAATTTACGGTAAAAGTGTGGATTCCTCAGTGAATCGATGTGGAAGACGCAGCTTGTTTTGAAACGCGTCATTGAAAGTAACGTCATGGTCTCATGACAGCGGCTGAAACACAGAAGGAGCATGACTGACTGGCTCGCTGTAGTCTGACTCTGCACAGGGCAGGGCGTCTTCTCCCGTCTGGTCAAAGCAGAGGGGAGGCGGGGGTGTGGCGCATGTGTGGAGCTGAGTTTATCACAGAGCACATCTCGCACGCGGGGGGAGAGGCGGACAGTGCACACTGCTTTTCCATTTGGAAAAGCCTTTCTCTAAATGAATGTTGTTCTGGCAGTGGCAGGAGCTTTTAATTCCTATATAATGCTGCTACAGTAACTACTTAGGCTACGTTAACATTGTTGCTTACCGCGAAGGAGGGAAAAAAAACACCATATTGGCAACACGTTGTATGCCAATTTAATATGCAAATTAACCGTTTGACCGACATGCTTAAGCCGACCAATGACGTTGTCGGCGGTTAACCGGTTAACGGTTAACCGTCGACATCCCTAGTCCTCATACTGAAATGACACAATGAGTCGATTTCCAATGACTCCAAAAACAACAAACTCCAAAAACAACATCTCAGTGAAACGGTGCAGGCAAGTGATATGGCTTGCATCGGTTCATTTGAAATGTCATGTGGTTATATTTAAATATCGGTTATGTTTAGGCAACTACAACAATTCCGGGTTTGTTTAGACAACTAAAACAACTTGGTTAAGTTTAGGGTTATGGTTTGGGTTACGAACTTGGTCTCCCGCTAGTAGGAAGTTGAAAGACGAGGACGTTACCAATCAATCATTACGTTAAAGACCTCCAGAGGTCGTCGCTACTTCCTGGTCACAGCACACACGATTACAAGAGGTCGCATTCGCAAACATCGGTCGTTTGAACACGCTTGAAAATTGACCAATGTTGTCATTTTCCTTGTGAGGACGGCCTGGAAGATGACAAGTTCACTCCCTGCAACTACAAGCTGTGCATGTTTAGAAGATGGAAAGAACTACAAGCTGTGCATGTTTAGAAGATGGAAAGAACTACAAGCTGTGCATGTTTAGAAGATGGAAAGGTGTCTCACCTCAAAACTAAACAGAAAATTAAAGAAAGACACATGAGCAGCCAGAAGAAAAAAAGAAAGATGACAAGCGAAGACCCAAGAACCTAAAGATCAAAGAACCTAAAAGACCAACAAGAAACTCCATTTGATAACGAGCAAAGTAAAAAAAAAAAAAAAAAAGAAGCTTGCCATGATGCAGAAAATTAAATCATTGGTGAGGTCCAGTGTATTCCATCAGACAGGTCTTAAATCTATAACTATCTCGGACACTAACTGTCAACTGAAGTTTCCAACCTTTGTTAATATCATCAACCAGTTAAGGGCAGTTTAGAGTACAGCAATTTATGATCACCCGACGTCGACAAGCATCGCCGAACGTCACGTTACGTTCCATTATCGCTGGACGCTGATTTTAGACGCTGTCGCTCATAAAAAGTATAAACACTAGGCGATAGGAGAACGCATCGCAGAGGCACAGTTTCATTTCATTTTGCTTCATTTTCATTTTCTCTGAAGACATGGAGGTAGAAAAACAAGAGCTAGCAGCCAGCAATGGGGTCAAAGTTGAATCCAAATTAAGTCTTGGCGATGGGCGCAACCATCATCACAAAGATGCCGTATCGCCCGTCGCTGGAAGTATAAACATTATATCGTCGCCACCGACGATGAAATTATGATCATGGCCGGTCGCATCCACCATAAATCGCTGTTCTATAAACTGCCCTTGAGACCTATGATCTTTTTAGGCCATTCTAAAACCATTTTAGTTGGATATGATCTAGAGCAGGTCTACTTTATTGGTGGGAAGAGAACAATGGTGAGAGTGAAACCTCTGATCAGATTTGAGTAATTCCGGCATTCTGTCTAATAAGTCTAACTAATGAAACAATACTGAAATGAAGCTATCCATACATTTTTCTGGGACCCCCACAGGACTCCCTAAAGCGCTCTGCAGCCACCCACTCCTAAAAGCCCAGATGGGATGGGATGAGTTTTACAGGAGGAGGTTGGCTAATATAATTTTCACCAGCGTAATTCAGTGATTTTACTCTCATGCAGAACAAGGTTCTTTGTGATGATCAGAGGGAGCGCATCCCCACAGGAGTGATAGTTAGAGGACAAATAGTCTCCTGTGTTTCAGCGCACGCCCACCTCTTCTGTCAGCTCTAGCACCATTCAGAGAGATATCATGTTTGATGCAATTTACTGATACTTAACACAATACTTGAAAAAAAAGCACCCATTTTCAAGCTGTGTTCACACAAAAATGCAAAACCTAAAGTTTCCAATTCCTTTGCTCATTACCTCGGGAGGTAATAGATACAGTCGGTCACGTTACTTCCGGTAATGTGTGTGTGTGTGTGTGTGTGTGTGTGTGTGTGTGCGTGGCCGTGGGGGAAAACGGGAGGATTTCCCCCACGCCTGAATGTATATTTTCGCCCACGTTTCTTAAAAAGTTATGAATGGATTTGCACAAAACTTTGTAATAACTGTGCGTTCACACTGGGGCGGAAAAAACAACATCACAAATTCTTGTGACGAGATGACATTAGGGGTGTCACAATATATCGTCCCACGAAATTTCGCGATAGTAAAACGTCACGATATGTATCGTTGAGATGAAATCTCATATCGCAAAAAAAAAAAAAAAAAAAAAAAAAAAAAAATTTTTTTTTTTTTTTTCAAAAAATAGACTAAGAAACGTCTTTGTTTGTTGAAGTTCAATGTGTGGAAAGTAGTTCAGTTGAACAAGTCTCTGAAGAGACACATGATAAGTTATACAGGAGAGAAACCATTCAATTGAGTTTCTGGCAAAACTGTTTACTTGACAGGAAAAACTGAAGATGCATAAAAAATAGATTAAGAAAAGTCTTGTTGTTTGAGTTTGAAGAAAAACTGAAGATGCATAATGAGAATTTATACTGCTGAGAAACCTTTTAGTTCAAAGTAAATCTAAGTGATGGTGTAACTCATTCTATTTCAAGATAAGCCTTATCTCCAATCTCATGTTTTTTCTAGTTGTTATTGTAATAACAATTTCCCACAACAGCATGTTTTGTATTTGTGCATTTCAAATAAAATACTACTTTTCCAGTCATATATTGTCATTATTCAAGTTTAAAAAAATATTGTTAAAATCGTATCGTATCGTATCGTTATCGTGAACCCAGTATCGTGATACGTATCGTATCGTGAACTGAGTGTATCGTGACACCCCTAGATGACATACAAGGTCAATGCAAACGTGCGAGTAGATGTGATCTCGCCCCAGGCTGCGTGTATCACGCGAGTCACGCGCATGTTCGCCTCATCGCCCGTTCGCTTGAGCAAATAATTCGTGAAGCTTTTTTTTTTGCCTTGGTGTGAACGTATACAGTAACTCATAGGCCAACTTAGAAGTGATTCACTTTCCACGCCCACTGGCCAAAATGAACATGGTAAAGGTCCATCACAAAAAGTCGCCAAACTTAAAAACAGATTCAATCACAAATAATCTTGCAATATTACAGTATCAGTGTAACATAGGTGCAAAATCACTAATGTGCAGGAGTTGCACTCCCCATGTTTTTCCCTACTACTTTGTTTTAGATCCATATAGACATCGGCCTTTGGCTCATGGATAGAAAAGACAAAACACCCATTACATAGAGATACATTCTAGTGTAAACAGGGTCTCAACCTAAACACATCTGCACCAGCCCAACCGCAGCTTCTGTATAAGCCAGGCTGTGAGTACTAAACGCTAAACGTCTGGAGTGTTTCATGTGACCCCTGACCCCGCCTCGCACGCTGCCTTGGGCCTGGATGGAAAGCTTAAAGCTATGCTAGGCTAAGATTTTTACACAAGAATAAATAACAGCATAAATGGGATATCGGGGCTCCAATAAGAAGAGCATCACATCAGCACTTATTGAGCTATAGGCAGATTTGCCTTGTTGCCCCAAATGAAATTCTAGTGAAAACCAATGAAAACTTAAGAGCAAAATGCAAACTGTCTCACAGTCTTCCCTTTGAAAAAATTTGTCAATCACATCAATCACAGACCAGCTGACCAGTGTTCGGTTACATTTCTGGGTAATAGAGTTAAGCAATTCATCAAATACCATAAATCGAAATATATAATAAAATTTTAATACCGTATAATTGAAATCGCAACATGAAGTGTAGTGTCACTACTAATTGCAGCCTGTGCAATTTGGAAATTGCAGAGGCTGCAATTAATTGCTTCTGAGAGGGTGTCCAAAAGGGATTTCTGACGACCTGTTTTAGAGCTGCAGGTCATCTTTGATCCATGAATTAAAATCTTTCATCAGACTCAAAACTCAATCCTGCACACTCACATCTATTATCTATTTTTGGAGTGAAACGGTACATGCAGGTGGTCGCATTCGTAAACATCGGTCACTTTAACGACCACGAAAATTGACCAATGTTGTCATTTTCCTTGTGAGGACGGCCTGCGATGGCGACGGAGCATTCACCCTGCAAAATACATAACAGGGTGGCTATGTTTGAGGCCCTGAGATGTATGGGAGGGATTCACCACGGGGGGCTTGGTCTGTCAATAGGCTCCAGCCATTCTCCTGGATCGCGGGCTAGCAGAGAGACAAGCCATCTATCAGGCCTCAACTCACACTACATCTATCAGGTCTCAACTCACACTACATCTATCAGGTGTCAACTCACACTACATCTATCAGGCCACAACTCACACTACATCTATCAGGCCTCAACTCACACTACATCTATCAGGTCTCAACTCACACTACATCTATCAGGCCACAACTCACACTACATCTATCAGGCCACAACTCACACTACATCTATCAGGTCTCAACTCACACTACATCTATCAGGTCTCAACTCACACTACATCTATCAGGTCTCAACTCACACTACATCTATCAGGTCTCAACTCACACTACATCTATCAGGCCTCAACTCACACTACATCTACCAGGTCTCAACTTACACTACATCTATCAGGCCTCAACTCACACTACATCTATCAGGCCTCAACTCACACTACATCTATCAGGTCTCAACTCACACTACATCTATCAGGCCTCAACTCACACTACATCTATCAGGTCTCAACTCACACTACATCTATCAGGCCTCAACTCACACTACATCTATCAGGTCTCAACTCACACTACATCTATCAGGCCTCAACTCACACTACATCTACCAGGTCTCAACTCACACTACATCTATCAGGTCTCAACTCACACTACATCTATCAGGTCTCAACTCACACTACATCTATCAGGCCTCAACTCACACTACATCTATCAGGCCTCAACTCACACTACATCTATCAGGCCTCAACGCACACTACATCTATCAGGCCTCAACTCACACTACATCTATCAGGTCTCAACTCACACTACATCTATCAGGCCTCAACTCACACTACATCTATCAGGTCTCAACTCACACTACATCTATCAGGCATCAACTCACACTACATCTATCAGGCCTCAACTCACACTACATCTATCAGGCCTCAACTCACACTACATCTATCAGGCCTCAACTCACAATACATCTATCAGGCCTCAACTCACACTACATCTATCAGGCCTCAACTCACAATACATCTATCAGGTCTCAACTCACACTACATCTATCAGGCCTCAACTCACACTACATCTATCAGGCCTCAACTCACACTACATCTATCAGGCCTCAACTCACACTACATCTATCAGGTCTCAACTCACACTACATCTACCAGGTGTCAACTCACACTGCATCTATCAGGCCTCAACTCACAATACATCTATCAGGCCTCAACTCACACTACATCTATCAGGCCTCAACTCACACTACATCTATCAGGTCTCAACTCACACTACATCTATCAGGCCTCAACTCACACTACATCTATCAGGCCTCAACTCACACTACATCTATCAGGTCTCAACTCACACTACATCTATCAGGTCTCAACTCACACTACATCTATCAGGCCTCAACTCACACTACATCTATCAGGTCTCAACTCACACTACATCTATCAGGTCTCAACTCACACTACATCTATCAGGTCTCAACTCACACTACATCTATCAGGTCTCAACTCACACTACATCTACCAGGTCTCAACTCACACTACATCTATCAGGTCTCAACTCACACTACATCTATCAGGTCTCAACTCACACTACATCTATCAGGCCTCAACTCACACTACATCTACCAGGTCTCAACTTACACTACATCTATCAGGCCTCAACTCACACTACATCTATCAGGCCTCAACTCACACTACATCTATCAGGTCTCAACTCACACTACATCTATCAGGCCTCAACTCACACTACATCTATCAGGTCTCAACTCACACTACATCTATCAGGTCTCAACTCACACTACATCTATCAGGTCTCAACTCACACTACATCTATCAGGCCTCAACTCACACTACATCTATCAGGCCTCAACTCACACTACATCTATCAGGC
>NC_139632.1:45155428-45275428 GCF_964638095.1 Poromitra crassiceps
CTGGGTGGTGCATGGAGAGATAAGTTGTCTCTGAGCTAACCTGGGTGGTGCATGGAGAGGTAAGTTGTCTCTGAGCTAACCTGGGTGGTGCATGGAGAGGTAAGTTGTCTCTGAGCTAACCTGGGTGGTGCATGGAGAGATAAGTTGTCTCTGAGCTAACCTGGGCGGTGCATGGAGAGATAAGTTGTCTCTGAGCTAACCTGGGTGGTGCATGGAGAGGTAAGTTGTCTCTGAGCTAACCTGGGTGGTGCATGGAGAGGTAAGTTGTCTCTGAGCTAACCTGGGTGGTGCATGGAGAGATAAGTTGTCTCTGAGCTAACCTGGGCGGTGCATGGAGAGATAAGTTGTCTCTGAGCTAACCTGGGTGGTGCATGGAGAGGTAAGTTGTCTCTGAGCTAACCTGGGTGGTGCATGGAGAGATAAGTTGTCTCTGAGCTAACCTGGGTGGTGCATGGAGAGGTAAGTTGTCTCTGAGCTAACCTGGGTGGTGCATGGAGAGGTAAGTTGTCTCTGAGCTAACCTGGGTGGTGCATGGAGAGATAAGTTGTCTCTGAGCTAACCTGGGCGGTGCATGGAGAGGTAAGTTGTCTCTGAGCTAACCTGGGCGGTGCATGGAGAGATAAGTTGTCTCTGAGCTAACCTGGGCGGTGCATGGAGAGGTAAGTTGTCTCTGAGCTAACCTGGGCGGTGCATGGAGAGGTATTGACTAAAGAGCGAGACAGCCAGTCTTTATTTAGAAGTGCCCCTCGTGAGCCAACTGCAGGCATCAGAGCACAATGAGCACACACACACACACACACACACACACACACACACACACACACACACACATTGGGATATCCAGTTCACAGGGATGTGTGCGAAGGGTTTCGTTCCCAAAGGCCATATCCAATTTTAAAAACAATCACATCCTGAAACTCAAGAGACAATGATTCAGGAAACAGATTCATTTCAGCCATAAAAGTGTTAGTATTTTGCGGGCAAAGTCGTAGCGCGTAATTATACACCAGCAATAATTTAGTGAAATGATGAAGTCACACTTTTTCCCAGTGATGGGATCTCTCATGTTGGAATAAAAATGCTTCTTTTCCAGATACAAACAACACGCTGCATGGATGGAAGCTTGTCTAGCAACACAACACAATCACTCCCCTTCCACTCGTTCCTGTTTACCAAGGGGGCAGTCTCGCTTGGTCACATTGTGGAAGTCCTAAAAACTGCAGTTGCTCGAATGACCACTTGAGGTTGGCTGCAAAATGGAGTCAATCCCCATAGACCCCCCAAAGCCAAAAAAGAAAGCCGAAAGAAAGCCAAAGCCTTTGCTTGTTCCACAACACTGTATTGTCTGCTGGAAGAGCAGCTAATGATAACCTGTAAGTTGAACAGGAAGTTTTGTTAGCTTGTAGCAGGCTAACGGCTAACTGTAAGCTAACGCAGAGAGTTCCTGGGCGACCGAGGGAAAGAGAGTTGCGGTGCAGCTCTAAACAGCTGATGACTGACCTCTGACAGCATTTTATTTCTCCTCACAAAGCGCATCAGGACAGACAGCAGCTTTCTCCATGAAGAAAACACACCTACAGTGAACAGCCACGCTTCTCTGCAATGCATTATCAGCTGTGAGCCTGATGCTGGCTTGCTGCTTTCAGGTTAACGTCACGTCACATGCCGTAAAGTGGTCTCAGGCGCGCGGCCATGTTAGTATCGGGCGACTACGAGTACAGTAAATTAGGCCGGTATCGGCCCCGGTATCGTATCGGTGCATCCCTAATGTAACACTTACAGCCTTCATGCATTCTGAAGGATACCACATAAAACATATTGGGGGCGGAACAGAGAGTTTCACAACCCTTTGGCCCTTGAAACCTGTTGAAACCCATTGCCAAATTCTAAAAAATATATCAATGACATCAATGGTAATCTAGATTTTCATACTTATACACAACTGTATACCTCATGTGTCTGTCAGATTATGCTTCTGGTGTTTGGGGTTCCTGTGAACACCCAAGCTGTAACTCTGTGCATCACAGAGCCATCCGATATTTTCCAGGAGTCCATAAACTCACTCCAGTTTTGGCCATTAGTGGTGATATGGGTTGGGAGCCCCCAAACATCAGACACAAAGTTCAAATGCTCTGACTCTGGAATAGACTGGTGAGAATGTCTGACCAGAGATGAACTAAAAAGATTTTTAACTGGGACATCGCTCATGGTCATCCATGGGCAACTGAATTGAAAGCCTTGTTTTACTCAAACGATCTGTCATTTATTTTGCATAAAAGGTTATCCTGTGACACACGTATGACTAAGAGTAACATGTTTATGCTGTACAAAGACAAATGGTCTGCCGACCTATGGCATAAACCAAAACTAAGAACATATCGCCTCATAAAAGATAGTTACTGTGTAGAACCCTATGTGAAATTTGACTTAAACAGACGAAAAAGATATCTGTGTGCACAGTTAGGCTCGGGAACTCTTCCCTTATGCCAGGATCAGACTACACGATATTTTTTGTCGTTCACGATGTCACCATGTCAGACGAGGCCGTCATACTGCCATAAATTCGTGACATGTCTTGGTCGGGAGCCTGGCCACACTACAAGTGTATTCTCACTTAACACCGACAGAGCATCGTATGCCACCGTCATCACGTCGTCTGCTGTCGTCAGCGAGTTCACAGGTCGTCGGGGAGGCGGACCTGTGAACGAAATCTCCCAGCATGCATTGAGGCCACTACATTGACAAGAAATAGCAACCAAATCACCCTAAATAGGCTAAAGTGGTAGATAGAAATAATGTTTATGTTAGCACAACATGCAATTGTAAAACATTTCAATATTGGGCAAAATAAAACATTGAAATCCAAACACAACCCTATGTGAAACATGTATGTAATCCAGGTGCTATATATATCCCTTGCAGAATTAACGTTATTTGGATGAGTGACAGGCTCTACTGTGATGCACTGTGATGTCCGCTCCAGCCTCCAACTTACTTCATGTGCACGCCCACTATTTTCTTGCCAGCTGCTGCGAGACGAGAAGGAAGAGAAACGAACATGCAGCCGACTCTGCTGAGCTCATGTTATTTGTAGTGAGCAATGCCCATTGCCCAGGCGTTTAAACGCAAATTAAAACACCCTGGCCTTTTTTATCTCTTTTATTCTTTTGAGCGGAGCGGAGCGGTGAGTGCGAGCGGGTGAAATCTGTATCGAGCGGGGAGCGGTCTCCCCAGGACCTGATACCTGTCTTCCGGGGTGTCACACTAGGCGAAACCATGTCCAAAAGACTGACATGCCAGTCTTTTCGTCAGGGCGTCGTGAGGCGTCCTAGACGTCCCGACTGGTCCCGACGCTGGTCTTTGATTATGTCACACTACAAGAGGTGAAGACGGCCGATCGTCGTCCCCGACGGTCATATTCGGGCCCGACGCTGAAAATCTGTCGCGCACGACCAAATCGGTCTAATATCGGGCTGAATTCGTGTAGTCTGAACCAGGCATTAGCACTAGAAACTGGTAGACTCAAAGCCACCCCTGAAGAAGATAGACTTTGTCTAGTATGTCAACTGAGAATTTTTTGCTGTATATTGCTGTATTCTCTGTGTGTCTTGTAAGCCCATGTGGGCTGAGCACAGCAATGTGCATGACACCTTAATCAATCAATCAATCAATCAATCAATGTGAAAAAAACGTTTGTTTTTGCAAATGCATGGTTTTAACATGGCAGCAGACTTTCACTGTTTTGACATAAAAAACAGCCCTTGCCGTCACCTCTTAAAGAAAATATGCCTCAGCTTGAGAACAACACAATCATTTCTCCTCATCCACTCGTGCGTCTCCACCTGAAAGGTCATGAAATGACAAATACAATGTGGGTTCAAACAGAGCTGCGAGCTGTTTCACACTTGAAGCTAGGCTACACAGAAGCTGTGCATTTACAATACTGTGATTAATGTTTTGTTTTTCCACCTCAATACACAAATTGAATTTTGCCGCAGTGTTGAAGAAATCAAATTAGAATAGGCGATTGTGAATGAAAGCTGCACCATCACCATTTTGACAGACAGGAATTCAAAAACGGATCACATCTAGGGATGGAAATTGATAAGATTTTATCGATATCAATGCCATTATCGATTCTGCTTATCGGTCCGATTCTTTAAGGATTCCCTTATCGATTCCTGATCAATTTTCTGTGTGGGGAGAAAAGTAGGCCTACACAGGTTTTCAGCATTAACGCAGCTGTCTCATGATCTCTTGAGTCTCAACACAGTGTAGAATGTCTGCCTAACATTTGAACATGTTAAAATAAATTACAATGCTCCTTTTCTTAAAGGGATTCTATAACACGTTTAAACATATTGCTGGTGTTTCCACCCTCAAAATGATAATTTGACAGACATTACAAGTAGCATCAATGTTATCTTTCACACTTTGCTCCATTTCTTCCTCTCCGCCATGACTCTTTGCAAGTTTCCAACTGTGTCGACACAGAGTTTGACATCACGATGCATGAGTTTTTGCAATGCGCAAGTGTCAGAATAACATCCCTGCATTGATAAGAGATATTTATAACCTTGGAGGCAGAACGTACCATTCCGAGTAATTGGACAATTTGGAACTGGTTCTAAACTGTTCCGGTTCTCAATTCCCATCCCTAATCACATTTGCATATGAGACAAAAAAAAAACATAAAAATCCTGTTAAATCACGAGAAGAAATATTGTAAAGCTCTCCCACAGTTCCCCTCCTTCCAGTATTTCCATTTCAGATTTAACGGGGGTACATGCGCCTGTAAAACGAAGGAGCGCTCCTCCAATTCTTCCCTAATGGATTTGTCCAGGCTGTCTGCTCGATACAATTGAATGAATACAATGGGGATGAGGTCCATTGCAAAAGAACAGGCTTGTTTGGCCATTAAAAGCTCCCCACTCAAGTAGATTCATTTTTGTCTGGCCACAAAGGATGCCAGTGGGCTCATAAGCTGCACACTAATACAACCACAGATCAATGAGACTGTGAACGGTCTGAAGGTATTGTCTGGGTATTGGCTCGAGCGATGGATGTGGGTTAGGGTTGACTGGAGGGACATGCTGTTTGAGTATGTGGGAACGAGACGCGTGTAGAGCCTGTATGAAGAGACAGACACACATGAAACATAATAACATTGCATATCCATCCCATAATAAGAATGTGTGAGTGAGCAAACTGTGTTCGGCCACAGCTATGCCATTTTAAGTGTGATCGCTCCATTCGTTAGCTACTGATGCAGCTCACCTGAGTGGAGTTGAGCACCTGAGTGGAGTTGGAATCAGCCAGGGAAGTGGACTATGAAAACCCTCTGGGGAGAGAGAGGAGAAGCTGCATGCCAACTATGCTCCAACTGATCAGCATCAGGTACACTTCACGGGTACAGTAGTCTGATAGTTTAAAGAAACTAGGCATCTCGTGTACTACGCACGCTCGATTCCTAGGCACGCCTGCTGCGCGGGCTTGCTAGCTCGGCCGCTGCGTGGGCTCACTAGCTCGCTCTCGGCCTACAGCTCGCATATGCAGCTTGAGCGCTGGGCAGGCTCTCTTGCTCTTATGACATCAGTGATGATCAATGATGATGTCACAACTTCGCATCACTGATGGCTAATTACCTTGCCAACATGGCTGTGAAAAAGATATAAAAAAAGATATAGTTTTACAGTTGACTTACAAGTCAATTTGTGTAAAGCTTGTTCTTGAATGATCTTGATGCCAGTGTAGGATGTGCTTTCTTTCAAGATGCTGTGACTATGTAGCTATGAGGGAAAGGGAAGTTTGGGGTCCCCTGCTGGAACTGCTACCTCCGCGAGCCGACCCTGGATAAGTGGTTGAAGATGGATGGATAGATGGATGGATGGTGACTGTATTTCCAGGAAATTCAGGTCAGAAACAACCTCACTGCAAAAAAAAATCCAGTCCACCTAAACAATCCAAGCGATTCAGCTATATTTACTGTAATCAGGAGACACCATTATAACATTTCACTCGGGAGAAACAAGGGGTTTTTGGTCTGAGTGAAATGTTATATGGTTTCTCCCGATTCTAAATATAGTTGAATCTCTTGGTTTGACCAAATAAAACAATTTTTGTAAGCATTTTACGAAATGTCTATGGGCAAAGGAATAGCAGATGAAATCCCTTGGTGTGGATGCTGAACCCGGAACCCGGAATCATCTCCATGCAGATGATTACTTCCAGGCACATTTTGGGTGATTTTTTGGAGAAGGCATGGAGTTTGATGGAACTTCCTGGCAGCGCCACGCAGACTGGAGAGTCTCTGTGTGTGGGCGGGGCTGGGCTGGCCCCGCACCATCAGTCTGCCTGATCTATGGCTCCACAGGGCACAAATGAAACCTGTCACAACAAGGGTAATGATGTCAGAGTCACTATAGCTCACCACTGAGCAGCACAGGGAGGGAGGGAGGGAGAGGAGGATGAGGGGAGAGGTGTAGGGAGGAGGGGGGGAGGGAGAGAGAGGAGCAAGGGAGAAGGGAGAGAGGGAAAGGAGGGAGAGAGAAGAGGGAGAGAGGGGATGGAGAGAGGGAAGGGAGGGAGAGAGAGGAGGGAGAGAGGGGATGGAGAGAGGGAAGGGAGGGAGAGAGAGGAGGGAGAGAGGGAAGGGACGGAGAGGAGGGAGGGAGGGGATGGAGAGATGGAAGGGAGGGAGGGGATAGAGAGAGGGATGGGAGGGAGGGGATAGAGAGAGGGAAGGGAGGGAGGGGATAGAGAGAGAGAAGGGAGAGAGGGGATGAGAGAGGGAAGGGAGGGAGAGGATAGAGAGAAGGGAGAGAGGGGAGAGAGGGAAGTGAGAGAGAGAGGGGAGAGAGAGGGAAGGGAGGGAGAGGATGAGAGAGGGAAGGGAGGGAGGGGATAGAGAGAGGGAAGGGAGGGAGGGGATGAGAGAGGGAAGGGAGGGAGGGGATGAGAGAGGGAAGGGAGGGAGAGGATAGAGAGAGAGAAGGGAGAGAGGGAAGTGAGAGAGAGAGGGGCGGGAGAGGGAAGGGAGGGAGAGGATGGAGAGAGAGAGTGGATGTGGAGAGACGGATGGAGAGAAGTGAGGGCAATCCAATCACCAGAATAAAGTGCCGGCATTGTACGTTTCTCCAATTGCAAAACTGCAATCTCAGCGTAAATTTGAAACAAAAATGGTGGTTAATTTGAAAATCTCAACAACTTTGGTTATGTTTGGGCGAGTAAAACGACTGGTCATATTTAGGCAAATAAAACAACTTGGTTCAAGTGAAGGTTATGGTTTGGGTTAGGCTTAAATAACAAAAAGATGAAATGTGACTCAGGGTTAAGCCTGCCACACAGCCCACCGGTGTGACAGGTAAGTATTTACACCCCGTCCACCCCGGCCACACCCTGATTGGCCACTGCGTTATTTCAATAGCAGACTCTATGATGTCGATATACATGATAATGTGATATGTCTTTCTGGTTCAGAAACGTGATATTCTGTATTGGTGGATTGCAGAAACGTACAGTACAATGCTGACATTTTATTCTAGAAAGCAGGCTGAGGAAGAAGGGAGGGATTTGGCGAGAGGGAGGGAGATAGAGAGAGAGAGAGAGAGAGAGAGAGAGATAGAGGGAGAGAGAGAGAGGGAGGAGGTCAAACGTCCCGACTGCACTTCTTCTCTGACCTTGGGCGGAACGAGGTGCCGAGGTGTGTGTGTGTGTGTGTGTGTGTGTGTGTGTGTGTGTGTGCTGGGTAACCTGAATCCACTGTCCATAGAGGAGTACAGTAGCTGTCATTGACTGTATTTTATAAAGGCCTGTGTCCTCTCTCCCTCTCATCATCATTGCCTATCTCTCTGGCACCAACCTCCCTGCTGCCTCTCTCTGTCTCTGTCTCTCTCTCTCATCCTCCATATCATTGACATCATCCTTTCCTTTCCTCTCTCTCCTGCACCTCCCTCCTCCTCCTCCTCCTCCTCCCCCCACCCCCCCTGCCTTCTCCTCTCTGGCAATCTCTCTCCATCTCAAGACGTGCTCCACTAATGGATTGAAAGTCTTGGGGAAGAAGCAACAGTCATTTAAAGATTAATGTCAGGCCTGCTATTCTGAAGGGCAGTCGGCCCGGGCTCTGTGTGTGTGTGTCTGTCTGTGTGTGTGTGTGTGTGTGTGCGTGTGTGTGTGTGTGTCCGATAGAGGACGTGCATGTGTCAGCTCTGCAAAGATGCCCTCTTCATTAGCAGCCATTAGGCAAAGAATCAGTGTGTGTGTGTGTGAGAGAGAGAGAGAGAGAGAGAGAGAGAGAGAGAGAGAGAGAGAGAGAGAGAGAGAGAGAGAGAGAGAGAGAGAGAGAGACAGAGAGAGACACTGGCTTAATGCAGCGGGTGAGTTGGCTGGCCCATACCGACACATATCACAGCTTGTCGCTTTCTTCTCAATCCTCATGACTAGATAGCATTAAAACCAAGGACTTTCATCAATTAGCATACCTCACTTGCACATAAGTATTAATATGGGCTGCACTGTCTTTGAAATATGCCTCTGTGCTGCAAAGATATGTCTGCCTTTACAAGTCATTTAATCTTCTGTCGAGTCTTAAAGGAACAGTTGACCCAAAAATGAAAATGATGCCATCATCTACTCACCCTCATGCCAAATGAAGCTTAGCGAAAGTTCTGGAAGGGAGACCTGTTCGATGTCATGCCCTTTCATTCATTCACTTCCCTCTAAAGAGAAACCTTTCAGTTGTCACGCCCACTCATTCATTCCACTCTGTCATTCATTTACCCCTTTTACCCCCTGCTGTCCTGTTGCTCCACCCCGTCTGTGGATCTTGGGAGAATTGTAGACATGTTCCTCTGATACATGTGCATATGCCAGCCGCCGCTTCTTTTCACCTGACAGCGAGCAGTTTCAGAGGCAGCACGTGGGTGGATCACTCTATACCCCCCCCATCCCCAGTTCCACTCCCCCCCGAACAGCCGCCCCCACTGACCAGAGGAGACATTAGTGCAGCGACCAGGACTCCACCTTCCCACCCGCAGACACGGCCAATTCTGCCTGTAGGTTTGTCTGACCAAGCCGGAAGTACCGCTGCCGGGAGTGGAACCCGGCTCTCCGTGGTGGTAGGCGAGTGCTTTTACGTCTACACTACCCAGACACCCTACTAGGTGAGATTTTTTTAAGGTGAAAATATACAGTATGCATCTGTTCATATCACAAAGTGGCAGCTAGGGGCTGCAGCAGAGAAGAGTGTCCGTAGAGTCAACCTAAAAAAATTGCTGGATAAGCATTTCTTGCAGCCTCTCCCCTTAGCTGTGAATTGGACCGAATGTATGAAAATGAAGAGACAAAGTAAATGAGTGTGAAGCACCTTGAGAAAAAAAGAAGAGGCAGGATGGCGTCATGGTTGAAGCGTGTGTTTTGCAGCACTGTAACTGGAAGGTCACTGCAAGACACTGAAACCGTTTGAATCAGCTCAATGGCTGTTATATAACTGACACACATAAAGATCCATTATGCTGCCAGGACAAGGTGAGGTCAACAGTCATTCAAATACAGATTGTAATGTATCTGTTTTAGGGAGTCCTCATCACATTTCTGTCTCTTGGTCAGTAGGTTTAAAAACTCAGGATTGCAATTGGAAAAAGAACGTTTTGTGAGTTCTTGATCATTTTGAGAGGCATGTTTTCTTTGATCACGTTGTAAAAATGATAAAGGAAACTATAAACTGATGAAGACTCTTTGAGTCGAAACGCGTTGGTATCCCCGTCTAGAATAAAGGATTTTTTATATTATTCAGAGTGCCTCGGATGTCCTTCTCTGCTCCATTCAATACCTGGGGAACTTCCTGCAACCACACTGGACAGCTACCTCTTTTTTATCTTATATAAACTGTAGGACTTCATTTGTCTAAACATTCCTGACCAACACCAAAACACAGCAGGATAAAGGCGTGAAAGAGACCAAACTGCTTTCAAATAAATGTCTGACTTAAAACACGTCATAGTGCACAAGCATACAGTAAAGTATCACAGTGCCGCATAATTACTTCTGATTTCACTTCCTTTCTAACTGGAGCAGTGGAAGGAGATAGCCTCTCATTTTGTCCAACTCTCATGATCCAACAGTGTGTTTAGATAAAGGAGGCAGAGGAGGCTCTTTACTGCTCTCTCAAGCTGCTGATGTCAGTTCTTTCAGCAGAGGAAATGGAGGATGGCCTTGCTTGCATATCAATTTTCTAAAGTTGATATGAACACAAGCACTTATCCAGACAAATGTGTACAAACATGCTCATACCCAGCAGACAGAGAAAAGATCCTATCGGTAAATAAAGGATTGATGAGCAATGGTATCAAATAAACACACACACACACACACACACACACACACACACACACACACACACACACACACACACACTCCTACCCCTCCCACGTGCACACACACTCCCTCAGCTGGTCGTAACTGCAGATAAAGACACTTTGCACAGCTGTGGCTTTGCTCAGAAGCCAGTGAGCGCAGCGGTCGGGGCTCTGCTAAATATTGAACAGTCTGCCTGATGTTCATAATGGCTTTTAAGAACAATGAAAAACAAAGTGAAGCGCTGCACTCAGAGAGAGGTGACAGTCACATCTCACAGAGTGACAGCTCAGACTGAACCACTCAGGCCCATGAAGAATACATGACAGGTGACTATCAGTGGTAACCGGGACTGGCGTTTGACCCAGGCACAGCACATACGCTCGCATGACAGCCTGGGCACTTTACAGCTATTCTTGGAGACTGACATACTGTACAGCTAGAAGACACACACACACATGCACGCACGCAGGCACGCACGCAGGCACGCACACGCACACGCACGCACGCACGCACGCACGCACGCACACACACACACACACACACACACACACACACACACACACACACACACACACACACACACACACGCACGCACGCACGCACACACACGCACACACACACACACACATACACACACACACTAGGGCATTCACAGACTAGTCGACTAGTCGACTAGTCGACTAGTAAAACCACTAGTCGACACTGTGCTTAGTAGTCGACTAGTCGTTTTAGCAAAAAAAAAAATTTTTTTTTTTTTTTTTTTTTTTTTTTTTTTTTTTTTTTTTTTATCTTTAAGAAAGAACATACATGGACTATCATATCCCATATCCCCCACAAAGAACATCAAAACACAACAAAACAAAACAAGAAAACTGCATAAAATACACAATAATCCAAGAACAAACAAGACTATTGGACAAACAACCAAACAAAAACAATGCATTCAAAGTAAATACATAGATCTTGCCCTGTTGGCAGCTAGGAAATGCATAGCTTTAAATTGGAAAGCATCCAATCCCCCAGCTGTAGTTCACTGGTGGAATGAACTCTCAAGCTACCATACGTTGGATAACATTTACTACAAGAAATTTACTACAAGAATCAGATTCTTAGACATCCCCAAAATATGGCAACCACATACAGAGTTTGACTTTAAGAACTTTTTACCCCAGTGTCATTAGGCTTATCAGGATAGGAGCTGAATGCATTGTTTTTGTTTGGTTGTTTGTCCAATAGTCTTGTTTGTTCTTGGATTATTGTGTATCTTATGCAGTTTTCTTGTTTTGTTTTGTTGTGTTTTGATGTTCTTTGTGGGGGATATGGGATATGATAGTCCATGTATGTCGTGTAAATACCTCATGTTCTTTCTTAAAGATTAAAAAAAAAAAAAAAAAAAAAAAAAAAAAAAAAAAAAATTATTAAAAAAAAATTAAAAACGGTTAGTCGACTAGTCGACTACCTTTAGGGACGACTAGTCGACTAGTAAAATTCACTAGTCGTGAATGCCCTAACACACACACACACACACGGTTTCTTGAAGAGATAACTGGCGTGAGTGACTGTGGGTCAAACTGAGGTTAAGCTCTGCAACATGCGAGATGTTTTTTTTTAAGGATCTTATCTTGTTTATTGATTAAAATTATACAACCGATATCGTAGTCAACTCATTATAACTTGTGAAAACAAATTCACCAGATGTTTTTTTCTGTTTGCTGATGCATGGTACTGTACTTTGCGTTGTTTAATATCTGCAGCATTTTGACATGGCTTTGACCAATATGGGTTTTTGAGGGCGGATATTGATACAGATCCATTTGTAGCCAAATATTTCCAGTCTATCTTTACATTGAACAATTTCCATGCTGAAGCATTGCAGCACTTATCACGGCACACTAAAGCTACGTTCACACCGACCTATTAAAGTTTTTCGCTGGCATCGAGTTTACATACAAAGTCAATGCAAACCAGCGATTGAGCGTATATTCGCCCGGGAGAAAAATCGCTGGGCGTCCGAGCGACAGAGACAGAGCGATAGGGAGAAAATACGCTCGTCGCCCGAGATGAAATATCCCAACTCAAGCGAAAATACGCTGGCATCAGTCGCTCGCTGTTCAACGCTGATTGGCTGCCGTGTGAGAGTGAGTCAAGGATCACACTGGCTTGGAACAAACCGCTGGTTTATTGTGTGGCAACAAACCGCATTGACAGGCTGACAGCTGACATGAAGTGAAGTCTGTACTACCGGTATGGAGCTCGCGTTAGGAGCACGCTGATAGGCTTAGCTTGTAAACAATGACGGTGGCTCGTAGTGGACAAATATCATGACATTGCGTAACGTTAAACCCCCCACATGTCCGTCAATTCATGTGCCTGTTGATGAGCGATTTAAACAGAGCGACAGAGCGATTCCAAAGGGTTGAATCAAGCAACAGAGCGAAAAATAAATATCTCAGTGTGAACACAGCTTAAGACTCTCCAGTCTCCACTCAAACCCAAACTGATGAAATGCCCTTTAATGCCGGGATCAGACTAAACAGTATTCTTGTTTTTCACCATGGTGTCAGATTAGGCAATCATCAGAAAGAGCGTCAACAACAGGCTACAGATCCAAGACATCCTCTCTTCGGCCATGTGCCAGCCAAAAGCCGCCTTAAATCTAGAAACAGCTTCCTAAAGAGTGTCACGCCGCTTGGAACATCGAGCACAAGCAGTGAAAGAGTCACTCAGTGGGAAGAAAGACTTAGCCACCTCCCACCAGCAACAACAATGGAGCTACAGGTGAGCGAGGCACTGCCCCCTGGAGCAGACACAAACTATGCAGATTGGAAATGCCTAAACAGACTAAGATCTGGTGTTGGACGAGTAAAAGTCACTCTCGCAAAATGGGGATATTTGAATGAGAGGGACGTTGTGTGTGACTGCGACACCAAACCACAAACCATGGCGCACCTCCTGATATGCCCCCTGCTGGAACACCCCTGCACAGCATCGGACTTGGCAGAGTTTAATGAGAAAGGACAGCAGTGTGTTCAGCGGTGGCGGAAACACATTTAGCATTATAACTGACATTTCTTTGTGGACACGATAAGAAGAAGGCAATCATATTGCCATAATTTCTTATCATGTCTTGGCTGGGAGACTGGCAACTCTACAAGTCTCCCCGCGACCAGGGCTGGCAACTCTCACGCAGAAAGTCAGGAACGACACGCATTGCATGCCACAAGTCCATTTTCTCATGCAGAAAAAAATAAAGTGATAGTTGATAACGTCGCGGAGTGAAAGGAGGACATTGACAGACAAGACAGACAGCACAGCGCAACAGCAGAAAGCAAGAAATAGGTTATAAATGATATTAAATCTATTATATTGTAGGCAAATGTATTCACATGCATGCTGTTCAGGCAGCAGCTCTTCACAGCAGTAACAGCAGTAACCTCTCATCTGTCACATGCAGGCAGGAGGGAGTGACGTACTCTGGTGACGGGGATGCTCTGTGTCTCTGCCCACACAACAAAACAAACACAAGCGCTGAAGTCAAACGGAACCTGCAACCAATCAAACTAGGCTAGAAAAGATCAAAAAGACTGGCATGCTAGACTTTTCGTGTCGGGGTTGTGACTCGTGGGACTTCCCAGACGCCACGATGCCGGTCTTTTATTTTGGTAAAGATGCCCGTTCGTCCCCGACGTTCATATTCGGGTATAACGCTGGAAATGTGTCGGCCGCCACCAAACTGTGCTAATATTATCTGGCTGAATTTGTGTAGCCCGTTCCCAGCATGTATGCAGAATGACCCACCACATCTATTCAATTGTTGGAGAAACTATGGGATATGCTTTATTTAAGTAAACACATTGACTGCCAGCCGTTTTTTTCTTGCTGTAGATAGCTTCTGCCAGGGGGGTTTTTGAGGATTCTAGGCTCATTTTACAAGAGCCGAGGTTTCTCTTCTGTTACGACTTCGTGAACACCAATCATCTAAAAAGAACTAATAGAATGTGTGCTTTCTCTGTCTAAAAGAGTTAGTTTGTAGAGTTAGTAGTTATGTAAGCATTAGCAGTTGAATACAGCATGGTTTCAGCATCAGAAAAAATATTTAGAGATAAACGGCTTTTTGTGAAATTCGATAGAACAGTCACTTTAACCATTCATTTTTGGCATCAGTAAGACCTAAACAATAGTTTTGAACAGTAATTTCCTCCATAACAGCAGTAAACTTCCCTCTGCTCAACTCCTCCCTCCTGTGGGCGTTCTTTTTGGCTGCAGTGCCATGTCACAAGCACTTTCCTACCTTTGCAAATGCACTTTCTCATACTCTCGACCTCTCAAATAAATTTCTGAATAGAAATTAAATTACTCTAAATTATAGCGAAAAAGAAACAAAAAAGAATGGGTTGAAAATCCCATTCTAAAAGCCTTTTAGAATGGGATTTGTTTCCAATTTGGTGTCGGACTAGGGGGCAGTCCCCGCTTGTCACCAGTCTCATTGCTTTGCTGCTGCTGTGCGGGTGTGAGCCTGTCTGTGCGGCCGCTCTTTGAGGAAGTCTGGTTAGACTCGCTCGCTTCTTGGAGTTTTGGTTGAGGGCTTTGATGAAGCTTTTGCGATTCTGGTCATATTTATGCTGCGTGTTTCAAAGTGTGTCCCACCCGCAATCCACTATGCAAATCTGCAATCCCGCACCGCCAGCAATCAGCGCGAAATGAAAGCGCCTTCGCCAATCCACCTTCATGAGAATGGCTTCAGTCACACTGCTTTTTGCTTGCCTTCCTCTAGTCAGGAAAGCACTGTCACCACTTAGTGGGTCGGTGGAATGGGTTGTACACGTCCAATACCTATATAAGAGATGTAAAAGGGTTCGATGCACATCCCACCGTCAAAAAAAAAAAATCGATTTTTTTGACGAGTCAACTCGTCGCTGGCAGTGAACAGCTGGATTGTGTTTGACGACTACACTCGTCGCTGGCAATCAAGGTGTTAAGTAAAGAGTTTATTTATAAGACACATAACTGAACAGTCAAATGAATAAATGAAATGTGTAAAGAAAATAAAAAGTTTTTCTTTCTGGATCAGTAAAGTAGCACCATATGGGAGCTGACTGGCATTTATGCAGGATTGAATAAAAGGCCAGTTTATGCAAATGAATACACAAGTCTGATTTTAATTTCGACACTCATCCAGTAAAGTGTTGAACTGAAATGAGAGTGGGTGAGCAAGAGCAAGAGAGAGAGAGAGAGAGACAGAAAGAGAGAGAGGATGACAGACAGGCAGCACAGATGGTGCAACAGATTCAAACCCACAACCCTCATTAAAGGAGAATTTTGTTTTTTTTTAACCTGCACATTAATTATGATCTGACGACTCACCCAGTGCTCTCCGCAGCGTTTTTGTCGTCCTAGGCGTTGTTTTGAGATCAATAGCGTCCAAGCCACTCCTAGAATGGAGCCCCGTGAGGGCCAAGTGGCAGCAGCAGCAGAAAGTCCCGCGAGACTTTCCAGACGAGAGTTGTGTCTCTCACTGACCCGACAGGCAAAAATGGACTGCCTGTAACTAGTGAAAAGAGCGAGGGGGAGAAATGCAGTCTGATTGTTCCTTAGGGAACAGTTTATGACGATATGCGTCGAAAACGGGAATAAAACTGTCTATTTAAATGGAGGAAAAGCATGCTGCCACTTGGCCCTCACGGAGCTCCATTCTAGGAGTGGCTTGGACGCTATTGATCTCAAAACAACGCCTAGGACGACAAAAACGCTGCGGAGAGCACTGGGTGAGTCGTCAGATCATAATTAATGTGAGGAGAGGGCTGCAGGTTCAAAAAAACCAAAATTCTCCTTTAATGTCCTTCAGTTTGCCGTCAGAAAGGAAGAGCCGACACATGATCATCAGCGCGTTTCTGCAAACACTGAGGATGTTGACAAAGCGTACAGTTTGAGTGGTCCTCTCACATGCCACGTCCTGCTGATGAAAACCCCTCGCTGTCAGGTGAAAAGAAACGGTTGGTGACTGCACATGTATCGGAGGAAGCATGTGCTCGTATACAACTCTCCCTAGATCGGCAGAGGGGGTGGAGCAACGACCGGGACAGCAGGGGGAATTGGCCAAGTACTATAGACCCTTCTCACGGGGGCCATTTTGTGTCGAGAAGCCAGGGTAAACACAGGTGCAAGCAAAACACTAATGAGGGTTTCCAAATTCCAATCATGGAAGTTGGAAACCCTCATTAGTGTTTTGCTTGCACCTGTGTTTACCCTGGCTTCTCGACACAAAATGGCCCCCGTGAGAAGGGTCTATTGGGGAGAAGAATTTGACAAAACCCAGAACAGTTTTACAGCGGAGACTCAAACGTCCTTTTCATTTCAGTCACAGCTACTCCTCCAAAATGCGTCATAGCACAAAATAAAAAAACTGGTTGCATTGTTTTTTTGAAGCATCGTAGGTAACAGAAGTCCTTCGTTGACGAAAAGATAACGCTACTGTGCATCTATAATGTGGTGCGAGATGACACCCTCGTTTTCGTTATTTACGAAAAACAAGCCGATCAAACTTTAGAAGTCAGCGCCGGCCGGGGAGACGGCGCCGCGGGAGGCGAGCCGCGAGAGGAGGATGCAAGAGCCAGATGTAAATAACTTGACAAGGAGAAAAGAGGAAGGTAGGAAAAACAGACATGCAATCAGTGGGGAATGGCATGGTGGAGAGCTGGAGGAGGAGAGAGAGATAGGCACTAGCAGAGAGAGAGAGAGAGAGAGAGAGAGAGAGAGAGAGAGAGAGAGATAGAGCTGCAGAGAGAGCGAGAGAGAGAGATAGGGGAGGAATGGGAGACGAGGAACAGAAGGGAGAATTCCAGTGAAATGACATGAAACGGGGCCATGCAGGCAGCTGGCTAACAACCAGAGAAGACTTTCTTCTCCTGCCAATTAAAATGGCACTTTACAAAGGTACAGGAGGAGGTGGAAGACAGGCAGGAGGTGGGAGGAGGGGGTCGACATTTCACCTCCCTCCCTGCTGCTCCTGTCTCCGTCCCACTGACTGTTTGAGGGCTTACAGTCTGGCCAGGGTGACCACATGTTCAAACGCCCACACCGGGACCCTTACGTGTACCGCGCGTCCAATCATGTGCACATGTATGTGCACATGTATGTGCACATGTATGTGCTTATGCTGCCCCCATCATAGGGGATGGGAGAGAATTATTTCAGCGCTTAACACACCGAGTGACTGCACCTTTCAGTACCTTGGAGAGCGCCTTAGCAAACGAAACATGATGTTCTGTCTGCTGAAATGGTGATTGATTGACATGCATACAGACACATCAGTGTTGAATTCAGATGTGTGGTGCATTCTTAACGCTTTGTTGTTGATTTGGGTTAGGTAATAATGACTGGGACAGAATATGAGAAACGTCTATGTAACAGTAACATACAACAAAACAAGTATAATACTGTACGACTATTATTATTATTATTTTAATTGCGGTGAAAAACCGGGGCAATTTGGCAGTGGCTGTTGAAAACCTGGGACATTTGAGTGTTTTACAAATATTTGTTGGGACTCTGAGTCTGGACAGCCATCTTGAAAGGGGACAAACCCGGACAAACAGGCCTGCACCTTCTTCAAACGCTTAAGGGGGGCGGCCGAGCCTCACCCACTCACTCTCTCACTGACCGTAAGGAAGAAAGAAAGAAAAGTCACACATGTCTCCCATCTCAGGGAAGATGAATCAAAATGATGAACGGCGCGGCGTTGAAATATCGGCAGCCCGATTTGGGGTTTGTCAAAGGTGTGACTGATTGATTTGGGCGGAGGAGGAGGAGGTGGAGGAGGTGGAGGGGAGGCGTGTCTCTGTCCATGTTTCCATTCCAGAGGAGCAGGGCGGGCAGGAGGCCACGGCTCGCAGGGCCTGTGTGCACGCCTGGCTTTGTGTGTCTCAGGGCGGGCCTCTGGGTGCTCGGAAGACACCGGATTGGTATGGGGAGAGAATGAGGAGAATGGAGTGAGAGGAGAGTGATAGAGTGTGATGGAGTGAGAGGTATAACAAGGAGAGTGGAAGAGAGAGAGGAGAAGAAAGAGACTGAGGAGAGAAGGTGGGAGAAAGAGAGAGTTGTAAGCAGGTGAAAAGTAGGATATTGTCTTAGATTTTGTAGTATGGTGATATGGCATTAGTGTTGTCTTTTCCTGATTTCTCAAGATTCAAGATTCAAGATTCAAGATTCAAGATTTTTATTGTCACTCCATGGTACAAGTACCACGTGTGAAATTCTTGTGCAGTGGACTCCGTTTACGACATAGTACAAATAGGCAACAAGCAATAAGTAATAGGCAATAAGAAATAGGCATCAATAAGCAATAAGACAAGTCGGTGGCTTATACGACAGTGGCATATTCATTGCACATAGGTGCACATGTCATGTGCATACGTTAGACGTGTTCAGACATTCCAAATTCGATGTTTTATACATACATGTGCAAATAGCATGTACCTTATTAAACATACACTTAAATTTACAATTAAACGTTAGGCACCTTATTAAACATACACTTAAATTTACAATTAAACGTTAGGCATCCGTAATAGTAGCAGCTGCAGTACGGTACGGTACGACTACTGCACTATTTTGTGCATATTAAGGAGTCTCGTGGCCTGCGGGAAGAAACTGTTCCTCAAGCGATTTGTGCGTGTTTTTGGAACCCTGTATCTCCTCCCTGAGGGTAACAGGGAGAACAGGCTGTTGTGGGGATGGTTCTAAAGGCGGCATTACAGTAAAGTGATCTTTCTTCCAGACTGTTCTAGCTCTGTGCTCTATTGAAATGCCTTTACGCCATTTCGTCATTGCAACCACATTACCGATGATTATTTATCAAAAATCTCATTGTGTAAATATTTTGTGAACGCACTAATAGCCATCCCTACAATATTGTCGCAATATCGAGGTGATGTTCGATTTTCTCCATATCGCCCAGCCCTTTGACTTATAATATAGATATTGTGTATGGCCATTCAGCCTAACAATACTGAGCTCTGATTTTTGGTCCATATGGCCCAGCCCTACTGTAAGTGGGAGAGAGACATGGAGAGAGAGTGTGGTGAGAGAGAGAGAGAGAGAGAGAGAGAGAGAGAGAGACCCTGGCCTGCCACACACTAGGCCACGATGCCATGCACCTCCCAAGGACATGAATTAAACAGAGAGGCAACTAGCTCATAAACAAGCAGCCTGCCTCTGTCACTTCCTGTTCAGCCGACAAAGCCACAGCAGAGATAAATGACCGTTAAGTAGACCGCCTCTCGCTCAGCATCCTTCCTGTCCTGTCGTCGCCTGGCCGCTTGCTTGGAGCTAACTCGGCTAACCAGGGCTAAGAACTGCAAGTTGCCACAAAGGTAGTGATTATAAAAGAGCCTCTTCAGCCACTTCTCCTGCATTAGTACTGGATGGCGTAGTAGCCATTATAGAAGGGCCACTTCATTAACATTACATTACGCTCTCATATCCAGAACAACCTACAGAGAGTGCAACAGCAGAATGCACTCAAATCCCAGGTCACCACAACTGCAAGCATCTAATAGAAAGGAAGATCCAATTCCTAATATTCCTTATACAGTATCCCTAGCAATATGGCCATGACCATGAGATGACCGTAAGGTGTGTGATTTTATATTATGTGAAAAATAATTAGTTTCCAGCCCACGAGATATGAAGGGGAGTGACTATGCTGCTCTGGATGGAGTGGGGAGGTCATTCCAGCATTGTGAACTTAGGATGGAGAAAGCCATGACCACACATGCAACAGCCTGCCTGAAAAGCACTGCAGCTGGCAGCCCTCTTTTCCTTTCTTCTCCTCGTCAGAGTGGAGAGCTTTCAAAAGTGGAGAAATGTTCAACCTTTCAGAGAAGACGTGAAACACCTTTTCCCAGCTGACCGTGATGACTGAGCAACAAGAAATATGGAGAAAGTGAAAGTGCTGGTGGAGAAATAGGACATTGTAATCAGTGAATTTCCGTCAATGTAACAGCGATAAGAAAGGGAGTATGGATTTTACCTCACACATATTGGAAATGTCTTTGCTTTGTCTGCTAACCAGCTGATCGCTGAGCTAGCAGCTGCTAAGCTAACGTCAGGTGACATTATCATGATCCGCTTTGTATTCCTCCTCACAAAATGCGCTCCAGGCAGTGTGCTGTGTGAACAGTGTGTGAACAGTGTGTGAACAGTGTGTGAACAGTGTGTGAACAGGCAGTGTGCTGTGTGAACAGTGTGTGAACAGTGTGTGAACAGTGTGTGAACAGGCAGTGTGCTGTGTGAACAGTGTGTGAACAGTGTGTGAACAGGCAGTGTGCTGTGTGAACAGTGTGTGAACAGTGTGTGAACAGGCAGTGTGCTGTGTGAACAGGCAGTGTGCTGTGTGAACAGGCAGTGTGCTGTGTGAACAGGCAGTGTGCTGTGTGAACAGGCAGTGTGCTGTGTGAACAGGCAGTGTGCTGTGTGAACAGCCCCTTAGTCCAGAAAGCATGCACAGAATAACAGGTGGGGGTTTCCAGTGGCTGCATCTGGATAGTGACTGTGTGACAGGTATGTAATTGCAGGGCAAGGAAAGTGACATCTGGACAATGTAAAAGCATGTAAGCATCCCCCCCTCCCCTCCCCCGCCCCGCCCTCCACGCCTAAAAGACATCAAGGCCCTCCTGCTACTGCTCCTACGTCTCCACTCCCCCACACCTGGGGCTCCTGCCTCCTCCTCGCCCCGTCTCTCTGGCATGATGAGAGTCCAAACAAGCCTCTGACATTCCCAACATGCCACAGATGCCACGGCTAACTACATCCACACAGGCATCGTGTATCATCCATCTGCCCCGCTGCACGAGGCACGGCCCCGCCGGAGGAGGCCCTCGGCTGGCCGCGGCCACCCGCGCACACAGATAAGCAGCGGCCATTTTGAAACCACTCGCTGAGCACTGTTATCTTAGTTAATGAACCTTGCTATCTCCCCCTCGTGAAACATTATCCTCCCCCTCGGCTTGGAAACGAGAGGATGAGGGAGAGGCGACTGGAGAAGCATGTTTTTCTTCCTTCTGCCTCCCCATCTGATTGTAGTCAACACTCTTGTTAGCGATGAGAGCTTGGCTGGGTTCCTACCATTAAAGAGCGGTATCGAGCTAGCCTCTGGAGAAAACACAGGTTTCTTAATCAAGCCCAGGCAAAACAATTACTAGAATCCGATAATCAATTACGCTGGGCAAACAATAAATCCTGTGAGGCTGCTTCTGACAACGACGGAGGAAATTGGGTCCGACTAATTAAACGGAAGCCTCCTGGTATGCTATCGTTAGCTAATAGCTACGCCGCAGTATACACCGTTTAGCCCATCTGATAGGCTGTGTGAAATGCAGATTACAAAGTCCTATACGTTTTACTGAATGCCCGCTCAACTACGGCTGCTTTGGCTCTATTAAGAGGAAACGTTGGGGGGGAAATGGGGCTTTGCTCTTTTTTCAGCTAGAAGTTACAAACAACGGTTTATCGATTAGAGGTTGGATTGATTGATTGATTTTTATTTAGTACAAGAATATTACATAAAGTATGTAACAAAAAGTAGTACAATGATAAAAACACAGACAGTTGTTCAACTGATTTCCACTGTGGTCCCATTGTGGGATTGGAGAGATGCTGGAGTTTTGTGTTACTATACAAATTTGGTTCAGTACAGAGGAACCGAACGATAATTGCAGAGTGGGTATCTATCTGTATACAGTGGTAATGCAGGACATGCAAAGACTAAATGCATGACTACGGTTACCTTTCACGCAGATAGCTTTGGGGAGATCTCCCTAACCCTTGTGAAATAATGATTTACCCTTACAAAATGTTCCAGACCTCATCACTCAGCTGCACAGATGGAGATTTCAATTTCAATTGTCTTGGGCCGGATCACAGATCTGGATTGGGCGGCATGCGTTGAGCGGGGAAAGCCTAATAGGGCGGCGATGGGAATTACAGCGATGGGAGGAGAGAGTGATGGCGAACGCCAGGGGAATCATCGAAGACAAATCCGTCTGGATTTATGAGAGTCGTGAGTGAGTTACTAATAGCAGAATATAGAGCAGGCAAACAGCGGGGAGTCTATGATATGTAGCACTGGCTGTACAGTTTCGATTTGCTGCAAGAAATGTTCATGTGAGGAATTTATTCCAGCACATTCTCACTCGAAACTTGTACTGATGAGTTTGGTCTGGACCCCCTTAGTAATAAACCATAAGAATATGTGTGCACTTAATCTTTATTTCAGTGTGTTCAGTAACACACTCAACACTCAATAGCTTTTGACTCAATTTGTCCACTAAATTATCAATATAAAGTGATGTACATATTACATATTACACTACCTGGGTGGTACACAGCGAGTTGTATTTTCAGTAAATTATGTTGAGTATTGCAATATGTCGCAATATTAATCATATGGCAATGTATCGCGACACTATCGGATCGGGACCCATGTCGTGATACATACAGTATCGTATCGTGACCCATGTATCGTGATACATACAGTATCGTATCGTGAGGTCCTTTCCAAAACCCAGCCCTACTTAAAAGTGTATTCTTCTTTAAGCGAAGGGAAACATTCTGCCAGTGAGATAACTTCCACTTTCTTCCAAAGCAAATGGGCTTATTTCTTGTGACATTATCTCAAAACAGGTGGAATGGTACAGTAGCCTATACTTTATTTCAAGACATTATTAGTCAGTTCAAGAACTTACAAGTGGAGGCTGCATTAGAAAACTGAAATGATCTGACCCAGCTGGCGGGATTTTCTTTTCTTCCACAAAAATAACATTTGAAGACTGAATGCTAAATGTCAAGAGGGATATTTTGTCAGGCAGCCAGCGTGCAGCAGTGAAGGTGAAGCCAGGAGATGAATGAAGATGGGCTATGTTGGTGAGCAGGCTGACATGTCTCCACTTAGCACAATAGCTGCATCCATAACTCTGCCTTGATCAATCATGCTTCACTTGAAAAGGTTCCATCCCCCACCCCTCTCCCTCCCTTTCTCTATCCATCCATCCATCCATCCATCCCTCTTCCTCTATTCTCTCTCTTTTCTCATGTCCCTCCCTTCTTCTTTCTCATCTATCCCTCTAGAGCTGCAACTAGTCGATTCATCAATTAGTCGATCGACAGAAAATTAATCGCCAACTATTTCTATAATCGGTTAATTGTGTAGACACATTTTTAAGACAAAGATACTAAAATTCTCTCATTCCAGCTTCTTAAATGTGAATATTTTCTGGCTTCTATGACAAACTAATTATCTTTGGGTTGTGGACTGTTGGTCAGGTCTTTTTTTTTTTTACCATTTTGTGACATTTTATAGACCAAATGACTAATCAATTAGTCTGGAAAATAATCTACAGATTAATTGATTATGAAAATAATTGTTAGTTGCCGCCGTATATCCCTCTCTTTCATCTCTTCCTCTCCTCTCCACCTCTCTCTTTATTCCTCCACCCATCCCTAATGCTCTCTCTGCATCAATTGCTGCGCCAGCTCCCCACTTCTCATCCCTCTTTTCCTGCCATCTCTCCCCCTTCCCTCTCATGTCTCTTCGGCCCAATCCCAATACACCCCTTGCCCCTACCACTTAGCCCTTACCCTCCATTTTGAGGGTTCACATGGAGGGGTAGGATGTCCCGATTCTTGTTGGGATATAGGCGTTCTGAGAAATCTCCCAGAATGCCTTGCAAATCATCTGCAAGATGGTGGCTACGCTAAAAGGAAACCACAAACGTATATATTTTCTTATATATAAAATCCTGAAAACATATAATCTTAGTTTCATGTCGTTTCAATACTGTAGACCTCTTCTTTTATAACAAGCATAACACAAACTTGCTAAGAAATGGCTAGTAGCCTATGCTGATGTCTCTGAAATGGACTGTCATGCACAAATCAGCCAATAAACAATGTTGTAAGGTTAAACAATGTTGAAATGTTAGCTGTCCAGTTTTTTAAAGGTATATTATGCTACTTTTTAGGGCTCTTCAAACATAAACTTTTTACATTTTAAAGTAATATTTTAGCTCTGACAAAGCCCTTGATACAAGGAATATCAGTTTGTAAGCGCTAAAAATTTATTTGAGAGATACTTGAAAGCCATAAATGGTTTGTTTACATTTGTATTGTTTGTAAACATTGGAGCAACACAGATTTGTGTTTTGAGTTATGGTGCATTAATAACAATTATAAGAGCACATTGTCCATTGTCCATGAATATGACTTTAAGATGTAAAAAAGAAAAAACATGTTTACATTTGAAGGGCCATAAAAAGTTGCATAGTAGGCTATACCTTGAAGGATTTGTGCATGACAGTCCATTTCCATGTCGCATTTCCCCCTTTGATAGATTTGATGTGCAGCAAAAAACTTGTCTGTCTGACTATTGATGATGTATCAGCGCCTGAAAGGTTTGTCCCATTTCATAGCCATATTTCAAACACCAGCCCTTGTAACTGTTGTGAGGGACAAGTTGAAAACAGGGGTACAAATAATGGGATTGGGTCCAAATATGTCCTCCCTTCCTTCCCATCCTCCATCTCTCCCCTGCATGCCTGCGTGCATGCGCCCCGCCCTCTCCTCTCCTGCAGGGGGCTGTTCACAGGTTTCCCTCGGCACGCTGTTGCGTCCCAGCGGAAGCCTGCACAGCACTCTGCCATAAATAATTGAGCAGGCCCCACATGGCCGGGCACACTCAGTCTAAATGGATTATTCTTGGAGAGATCAATGGCGGCCTGCGAGGGTTTTATTAGGAGCCGCAGATGAAATGTACAAGGCCACCGTACTCTCCTCTCTCCGTCTTAATTCTGCCGAGGTGCAACGTGACATTCTCCACCATCCACCTTCAACCATCAACCATCCACCGTCCACCCGCCCCCCCACCCCCCACCCCCACCCCCCCGCCGACTGGCCGACCGACTGACGGACCCACCTCACTCACCTGGGGACCCCGGCCGACGCCTTAAACGCAATCCTACATGCTGAATTAAACATAAAGGAAAATATCCAAGGCAACATATGAATCATTCATTGTTTATTACGCTGGTGACTGCATCCTGAGCTAGCGTTAGTAAACAAGTGAGAGGCTAGGCCTGGGTGATATTTACAAAATCAAATGTCACAATATTTCTGACCAAATACCTCGATATATTGCAACAACTTTGTTGGGATGACTATTATAATAAATATAAATATACACAATGAGATTTTTTTGATTTTCAGTAATATGGATATAATGACTAAGTGGGTAAAGCCAAAGCTAGAACAGACTGATAGGTTCAGAAAATTACTTTACTGTAATGCAGCCTTTGAAACCACAAAAAGACAAGACTTATGCCATATCACAAAATCCAAAATCTAGTCTCATATCACGATATTGATATAAAAATATCAATATATTGCCCAGCCCTATGAGACATAATTAATTTTTTCCTGTGGTCGTTGAGAGGCATCAAAAGCTCAGACCTCACCCCCATTCCCTCTACAACACCACCCCCACCCGTTCCTTCTCCAATCGCCAGCGCAACAGGAGATATTCACTGATATCGGCTGGAGTTGTCACCGACAACAAACAGAGGGGGAGGAGGTGAAATGTTACCGTGACCTTCAAGACTTACAGTCCTCGGGGGCAGGTGGGGGCTGCGGCGGCTACTAGCCTGGCTAACAAGCCTCTGCCAGCTGCTCTCCCCAGGGAGATTTACCCCAGTCTCTTCCAATGAGACGATTCTTAATTGTCTATGCTCCGGAAGATGGCCGGCCAGCCGGTCGCCAGGGACACTTTGTTACCTGATATCTATCAGGTTCAATGGATCAATTAAGAGGAAACAAATGTACTGTACACAGTGGTCCCCCTACATGCATTTAGCCTGCATCTATCCTGCATTACTGTGCACAGTGGTCCCCCTACATGCATTTAGCCTGCATCTATCCTGCATTACTGTACACAGTGGTCCCCCTACATGCATTTAGCCTGCATCTATCCTGCATTACTGTACACAGTGGTCCCCCTACATGCATTTAGCCTGCATCTATCCTGCATTACTGTGCACAGTGGTCCCCCTACATGCATTTAGCCTGCATCTATCCTGCATTACTGTACACAGTGGTCCCCCTACATGCATTTAGCCTGCATCTATCCTGCATTACTGTGCACAGTGGTCCCCCTACATGCATTTAGCCTGCATCTATCCTGCATTACTGTGCACAGTGGTCCCCCTACATGCATTTAGCCTGCATCTATCCTGCATTACTGTACACAGTGGTCCCCCTACATGCATTTAGCCTGCATCTATCCTGCATTACTGTGCACAGTGGTCCCCCTACATGCATTTAGCCTGCATCTATCCTGCATTACTGTGCACAGTGGTCCCCCTACATGCATTTAGCCTGCATCTATCCTGCATTACTGTGCACAGTGGTCCCCCTACCTGCATTTAGCCTGCATCTATCCTGCATTACTGTGCACAGTGGTCCCCCTACATGCATTTAGCCTGCATCTATCCTGCATTACTGTGCACAGTGGTCCCCCTACATGCATTTAGCCTGCATCTATCCTGCATTACTGTGCACAGTGGTCCCCCTACATGCATTTAGCCTGCATCTATCCTGCATTACTGTACACAGTGGTCCACCTACATGCATTTAGCCTGCATCTATCCTGCATTACTGTGCACAGTGGTCCCCCTACATGCATTTAGCCTGCATCTATCCTGCATTACTGTGCACAGTGGTCCACCTACATGCATTTAGCCTGCATCTATCCTGCATTACTGTGCACAGTGGTCCACCTACATGCATTTAGCCTGCATCTATCCTGCATTACTGTGCACAGTGGTCCCCCTACATGCATTTAGCCTGCATCTATCCTGCATTACTGTGCACAGTGGTCCACCTACATGCATTTAGCCTGCATCTATCCTGCATTACTGTGCACAGTGGTCCACCTACATGCATTTAGCCTGCATCTATCCTGCATTACTGTACACAGTGGTCCCCCTACATGCATTTAGCCTGCATCTATCCTGCATTACTGTGCACAGTGGTCCCCCTACATGCATTTAGCCTGCATCTATCCTGCATTACTGTGCACAGTGGTCCCCCTACATGCATTTAGCCTGCATCTATCCTGCATTACTGTGCACAGTGGTCCCCCTACATGCATTTAGCCTGCATCTATCCGGCATTACTGTGCACAGTGGTCCCCCTACATGCATTTAGCCTGCATCTATCCTGCATTACTGTGCACAGTGGTCCCCCTACATGCATTTAGCCTGCATCTATCCTGCATTACTGTACACAGTGGTCCACCTACATGCATTTATCCTGCATCTATCCTGCATTACTGTGCACAGTGGTCCACCTACATGCATTTAGCCTGCATCTATCCTGCATTACTGTGCACAGTGGTCCACCTACATGCATTTAGCCTGCATCTATCCTGCATTACTGTACACAGTGGTCCCCCTACATGCATTTAGCCTGCATCTATCCTGCATTACTGTGCACAGTGGTCCACCTACATGCATTTAGCCTGCATCTATCCTGCATTACTGTACACAGTGGTCCCCCTACATGCATTTAGCCTGCATCTATCCTGCATTACTGTACACAGTGGTCCCCCTACATGCATTTAGCCTGCATCTATCCTGCATTACTGTACACAGTGGTCCACCTACATGCATTTAGCCTGCATCTATCCTGCATTACTGTACACAGTGGTCCCCCTACCTGCATTTAGCCTGCATCTATCCTGCATTACTGTGCACAGTGGTCCCCCTACATGCATTTAGCCTGCATCTATCCTGCATTACTGTACACAGTGGTCCACCTACATGCATTTAGCCTGCATCTATCCTGCATTACTGTACACAGTGGTCCACCTACATGCATTTATCCTGCATCTATCCTGCATTACTGTACACAGTGGTCCACCTACATGCATTTAGCCTGCATCTATCCTGCATTACTGTGCACAGTGGTCCCCCTACATGCATTTAGCCTGCATCTATCCTGCATTACTGTACACAGTGGTCCCCCTACATGCATTTAGCCTGCATCTATCCTGCATTACTGTGCACAGTGGTCCCCCTACATGCATTTAGCCTGCATCTATCCTGCATTACTGTACACAGTGGTCCCCCTACCTGCATTTAGCCTGCATCTATCCTGCATTACTGTACACAGTGGTCCCCCTACCTGCATTTAGCCTGCATCTATCCTGCATTACTGTACACAGTGGTCCCCCTACCTGCATTTAGCCTGCATCTATCCTGCATTACTGTGCACAGTGGTCCCCATACATGCATTTAGCCTGCATCTATCCTGCATTACTGTGCACAGTGGTCCCCCTACATGCATTTAGCCTGCATCTATCCTGCATTACTGTGCACAGTGGTCCCCCTACATGCATTTAGCCTGCATCTATCCTGCATTACTGTGCACAGTGGTCCCCCTACATGCATTTAGCCTGCATCTATCCTGCATTACTGTACACAGTGGTCCACCTACATGCATTTAGCCTGCATCTATCCTGCATTACTGTGCACAGTGGTCCCCCTACATGCATTTAGCCTGCATTACTGTGCACAGTGGTCCACCTACATGCATTTAGCCTGCATCTATCCTGCATTACTGTACACAGTGGTCCCCCTACATGCATTTAGCCTGCATCTATCCTGCATTACTGTACACAGTGGTCCACCTACATGCATCTATCCTGCATTACTGTACACAGTGGTCCCCCTACATGCATTTATCCTGCATCTATCCTGCATTACTGTGCACAGTGGTCCCCCTACATGCATTTAGCCTGCATCTATCCTGCATTACTGTACACAGTGGTCCACCTACATGCATCTATCCTGCATTACTGTGCACAGTGGTCCACCTACATGCATTTAGCCTGCATCTATCCTGCATTACTGTGCACAGTGGTCCACCTACATGCATTTAGCCTGCATCTATCCCGCATTACTGTGCACGTGGTCCCCCTCAAAGAGTAATTTTAGTGTTTTTGTTAAAACTAGTGAATTTGTTTTGCCAATGTGGTGAGGTAATTTCCCTGGTTTCCAATGCAAATACACTTATTTCAGGAATGTTCTTGATAGATAGAAGTAAATTGGAAACAATAGAGTTGTTGCATGTCACTGGCAGATTATTTCTCATTCTAAGAAGAAATAAGATTTGAAGGCTGAATATGAGACCACAATATCTTGTTTTGCACTGCATGCATTCAGCCTGAATCTATCCTGTTTTAACAGGCAATTATTGATTGAATGTCATAAAGCAGATCCAAATGAGTGCAGTAAACAACAGGAACGTGTATTGTCTCTGAGCCACTTGGCACTACTCGACCATTCCTTGTAATTTCTGAGAGTAAAATACTGCTAAGTGATTGGTCATGGGGATGGAGCCAAGGTGCAGCACAAAGTGGGACTCCAGCTGTACAGTACTGCAGGAGAGATCAAAGCTAGAGTTCAACAAGCCATTCACATCCCTGGCTTCCTGCTGAGCACTACAATAGCTCAAGGCCTAGTCACAGCACACTGCAAAAAATATCTTCTGTCCAAATCTTATTATTCTAAAAGCACATGAAAAAAACGTCTGCCCATGGGGTTTGAGCAGTTGTTCCAATATAATCCACTTTAAATGAAAGAGTTTTGAGATACACATGACAATACCCTGAAACACGTGGTGTGATCTGCCTCAAAACCTTACTACAATTACTTGGCTTTAATATTAGATAGTTTTGCAGTAAATATGTATCACATCTGCATTTAGATGGAAGAATACATATTGCATGCAGAGTGTAGTTTGCACTAATTCAATAGTATCGTTTATCGTCTTTCAGTGGAATCATTATTGTGATGATATGAAGATATTTTAATATGGTGACACACATTTCTGCTGTCTAAATTGATGATAACATGCACATTTTACTCAAAGGGCCACTTTTCAGATTTTCAACCAAAATCAGTATTATGCAAATGAACAATGTTTAACTTCCCTCCATCTTGCCGGCCTGGACCCCGAGAGCTCCCCGTTCATTCACAGAACTTCCTGGACCAAATGATGTCATAATGATGTCATTTGGTCCAGGAAGTTCTGCAAATGAAGGTAGAGAGAGCAATAACGATAGTGACAGTAACAGTGATTGATGTCATGGCAAAACTGCTCCAAATGACATCATTTGGACCAGGAAGTTCCATGAATTAACAGGGAGCTCTCGGACGTGTGATTTCTAACCCCACATAGGATAAGCAATAACCACGCCCTGTGGCGCCGGGATTGGCCAGGAGCAACACTGGAGGGCACGCAGCCCAGCGATTTCATGAACCAACTGAATAGCTCTTGAGAACGGACAGCGATTTCGAGAGCGGACATTGAGAGCGGACATTGAAATGAATTATGGTCACCTTAGCATAGTAATAATAATAATAAGCATAATAATTGTAATCTACACAATGTACACAATCTACAAAAACATGCAATAATATAAACGGTGTTGTGTTCACGTTCATAGCTCATATAATATAATGTATCATATCGTTAATTTCAAGCTCAATTCTTACCCAGAGAAAAGGTACAGCACTGAAAATGTAACAAGCAATAGTTTTTTAAACATCTTTATTTTAAAAGATGAAAAACCCCAGGTGCTTTAGTCCCAAGCTTCAATGCTCCTGGCCAATCCCGGCGCCACAGGGCGTGGTTATTGCTTATCCTATGTGGGGTTAGAAATCACGCCTCTCGGACGGTCCAGGCAAGATGAAGGGAAGTAAAACATTGTATTATTTGCTTATATACTACAAATTTTGAAATGATACAAAGCTTGAAAATCAGAAAACTGGTATGGTAGGAATATTATTTTAATATATCTGTTTTGTTTCACATCACACCTAACATTACCATTTGGTTAACTTATTTATTGTGATTTTGCATACATGAACCATATCGTGATATGTATTGACATCAAGAAGAATCCTTATTATTATCGTGATATTGGTTTCACCATACTGTATCACCCAGCCCTAATTTTTCACTGTGACCCCCCCCCCCCACACCAATGCTGTATATTATATTATAAAACGGCTCTCTCAAATCAAGCAATCTGATTGGTTCACAGCCATTGTATAATTCCAGTAACCGAGTTCAATAACCCATGGCCATGGGTTATTGGTTGCGTTGGTCTCTCAACGAATTCGACAAAATTATTGAAGGGTCCGGAGAACCCCCCCTCTGCCCAGACGGGACCACCGCGGGATACGGGAAGACAGCAGTCATTGACCCTAGGCTGCACGTCACGATAAACGAGATGAGCGGGGCAGTGAGTACTTGGACTATTGCGATTTCTGATCTGAATCGTAAAAATGGATTACTTCTTGGAGATATCACTGCCGCTGCGCCGAAGTGTTTAAAACAGAGGATCAGGACTAACTCGTGTGAGGAATGTTGTTGATCCTACACCCACCGGGGAAACCAAAACAAACGGATTTAATCTGGCCACCTGCTAAGCTGTCAAGGACACTAGCAGCAAAACTCTCCCGAAGCCCTGAGTGCAATCTGCGTCTCCAACGTCACCCCCCCGCCCCAACATCTGACGCCTGAACTCTGGTCTGAATTGACGAGGCCATCTCCACAGCAACACTGCTGTGTTCAGCCGAAGGAGGCTCAGACTACACACACACACAAACACCCATGGACTCTAAGGACTCACAGGCCTACACACGGTCACGCACGCACTCCCCCAACCCCCCCCCCCCCCCCCCCGCCCCCTCCCCTAAACCCCACCCCCCGCCTCCAGCAACTCCCCCCGCACACTCGGCAACCCCCCCCCCCCTGCTGGTAATCCTGTACATCTACAACAAATGTATATGTATTGTATAATATTGAAGTGTGCCTTATTACTTTTCAAACTAGTAATAATGTGAATTGAGTGTATTTCATCCATTTCATTTAGATGCTCTGTTCAATGCAAGACGGCGCCGCCCATGGCTGCTGTGGCGTTACTGTGCTCTTATGTGAAAAAAGATTAATGCACCTTAATGCCAAAACAAGTTCCTATATGTTACATAACATAATGGTGAATAAATGATATCTGATTCTGATTCTGATTCTGATGGCAACTCTCTTACTAAGAGAGTAATAATAAGGCTTACCTCAAATGACAACGTAGAAAAAAAAAATTGCGGAGACAGCTGTCAGATCCTGGTGAATCGATCTTCGCTTATAACTTTACTAATACTTCGCAGAAAATTATGTTTTGTACAAGAATAGATGCGGGCTAATGTCTTCTTTGCAAAAGAAAGGCTGTTAACCCCGCATTTAACCCCGTAACGTTAGTTGGTGTCGGCTTTGCAGAAAGCATTCAGCTTCTCAGCAAGCGCTGAGAATGCAGCGCTGCGGCTCGAGCTGCCTGTCGGGGATTCCAGAAAGCTCTCAGCTTCTCAGCAAGCGCCAGGATTGGCCAATGTCAACTTCAGTCTCCAGAACGATCCAATCAAATCACCCGCATGTTCTTGCGGTCCCGCCTTACAGTAGTGTTTCAACTGACTCTATCAGAATGACATGCCAGTCGGAGTCGGACTTATAGTATTATTATTATTATTATATTATCATACTTGGAAACCGTTTTATAAAAGCAATATAGCACTCGAGCTGCGTGTGTTGTGGAATATATCCCCCTGCTCAGGGGGATATATTCTTCACAACACACTGGCTCTCATGCTATATTGCTTAATTATAAAACGGCTCTCTCAAATCAAGCAATCTGATTGGTTCACAGCCATTGTATAATTCCAGTAACCGAGTTCAATAACCCATGGCCATGGGTTATTGGTTGCCATGGCAACTCTCTTACTAAAAGGCAGCGCTGCGCTCGAGCCAAACAGCTTTCTCCTGATCTGCTGTATGGAGGGTCACTAGTCCTTACAATGAGTAATTATGGACGCATGATGGCGCAACTCTCTCACTAAAAGTACCTCAAAAACAAAATGGCGGAGACAGCTTTCAGATCCTTGTGAATCGATCTTCGCTTATAACTTTACTAATACTTCGCAGAAAATGATGTTTTGTACAAGAATAGACGCGGGCTAATGTCTTAACCCCTCTCACGCGCGCCCTCACTCTTAACCCCGCATTTCTAAATAAGACGTAACGTTACTTGGTGTCGGCATATGGCTCTGGTGTGGGGCTTTGCAAAAGCTCTCAGCAAGCGCCAGGATTGGCCAATGTCGACTTCAGTCTCCAGAACGATCCAATCAAATCACCCGCACGTCTATCTTCTTGCTAGAGGTCCCGTCTTACAGTAGTGTTTCAACTCACTCTATCAGAATAAAATGCCAGTCGGACTTATAGTATTATTATTATTATATTATTATACTTGGAAACCGTTTTATAAAAGCAATATAGCACTCGAGCTGCGTGGTGTTGTGGAATATATCCCGCTGATAAGCTGTTATCCCACTCGGCCTGCGGCCTCGTGGGATAACAGCTTATCAGCGGGATATATTCACCACAACACACTTGCTCTCGTGATATATTGCTTAAATATACAATCCCACTGGCTGTATAATATATTACAGTATACCTGAAGCCATTGTTTTGTTGGCATGTTCTCAGCTTCTCTAAACACACACATTATCGCAGCAATTACCCTTGAGTAAAGAGCCTGTGAAATATAGCATGCGCTGAGGAGCCCCCCATGATTATGATGTGTTCTCCCCACAATCAAATTCAGCCTTGATTACTTCCTTTAAATATTGCCAAAACACACATTTGACAAGGTTATACTTTTTCTCCACTATTCGAGGGGGAAGAAAAAACACATCTACGTCTAAATTACTGGCAGGGAGCTTGTTCCTGTTATTCAATTTAAGCCACACTAAGCGAGATTGTTTTGGTGCAATGTGTATTTCATATAGGGGGCAAAAAAAAGAATCAAGCAAGTCTTCCAAGCAAAAGGAAAAGAGTTTATAAGAAGTTGCAACTTGTTCCTGCCAACTGCAAAAGGAGCAGCTGTAGATCCCTGATGTACGCCTTCACCTCATTTTGACAGGATTGTGACTGGCAGAGATAATCAGCCACTGATTTATGAACTAGTGAAATAAGCTTATAGCTTATATGGGTCATCCTGATGGCTCAGTGGTCTACAGCCTGTACCGTGAAAACACAGTGTCCTGGATCATCCTGATGGCTTAGTGGTCTACGGCCTGTACCGTGAAAACACAGTGTCCTGGATCATCCTGATGGCTTAGTGGTCTACGGCCTGTACCGTGAAAACACAGTGTCCTGGATCATCCTGATGGCTTAGTGGTCTACGGCCTGTACCGTGAAAACACAGTGTCCTGGGTCATCCTGATGGCTTAGTGGTCTACGGCCTGTACCGTGAAAACACAGTGTCCTGGGTCATCCTGATGGCTTAGTGGTCTATGGTCTGTACCGTGAAAACACAGTGTCCTGGGTCATCCTGATGGCTTAGTGGTCTACGGCCTGTACCGTGAAAACACAGTGTCCTGGGTCATCCTGATGGCTTAGTGGTCTATGGTCTGTACCGTGAAAACACAGTGTCCTGGGTCATCCTGATGGCTTAGTGGTCTACGGCCTGTACCGTGAAAACACAGTGTCCTGGGTCATCCTGATGGCTCAGTGGTCTACGGCCTGTACCGTGAAAACACAGTGTCCTGGGTCATCCTGATGGCTCAGTGGTCTACGGCCTGTACCGTGAAAACACAGTGTCCTGGGTCATCCTGATGGCTCAGTGGTCTACGGCCTGTACCGTGAAAACACAGTGTCCTGGGTCATCGAACCCGACCCAGGACCTTTGTCGCTGGTCTCTGCTTTCAACTGTCAAATACGTGAAAATGCCCAAAAATAATCTAAAAAAGAAAGAATGGAGGGGATGATGAGGTCATCCGAGGAGGCCTTGAACTGGGTTTAGGTCAGACCCTGGAAGGGCTGGGTATTGTTTAAAAAAAATCACGATAGCAGTACCAATACCAGTACAGTTAAAGTGATACCTACCAACCAATACCAATAGAGCAGAGTAGAGTAGAGTATTCGATACTTTTTTTAGCCATACTTTTGAACGTTTTGGTGGCCTCTCGGCACACTGAACCCCGTCACAGACGCTGCGCTCCACTTCACCACACAGACTGTATTGTATTGTACTGTAGCTGCTGCGGTAGTCGGCGCATTACATCGAAAAACGCTTGCGGTGATTGGCTGCCAGCAAAACCACGCATTTTTTCTAGATATGTGTACAAAAAGGGTCAAATGCAGCCGCATATTGTTTGACTGGAGACGTTTTGATACTACTTGGTACTAGGTTATTCCGGTTAATACCTTAATGTATGGAGTACTGTCTGATACCCAGCCCAAGACCCTGGAAAGCAACATATCGCTCGTTGCAGATTGACGGGCATAGAGACCCCCCCCCCCCCCCTCCTCGAGGTTCATCGCTCTCCCTGGATGGTATCAGACGTCTTGGCTTTTCTCCGGGACGCACATCTCCTCTGCGTCCGACAGCTCGGCTCGTACGGGGAAATGTGTACACATCAAAGCCATTAAAGTGTCAAGCTCCTTGGCGGGCCAAAAGCAGGTCGGAATGTTTCATGGAAAACTTGTGAATAGTGCATTTTTCCCGTCCTCATTCTGGCAGTCACGACTTCCCGTAAAGAGCTTACAGCCTTTTTTTCTTCTTCTTTCGAAATGACGAACCACCGCTCAGACGACGCAAGGACGATTTCTCCCTTCCCTGCTAGAATGTTCCAGCGCTCATTTGCATTATGTATTTTGAAGGCCATATGTTTCCTGACAAAGATTTACTGTACACAATATGGCACAAAAACACTCTGTCACAATATACTGCCGCGTCCCTTAGCATCTCCTAACCTTTGTCCCCGTAAACAGAATTACCTCTCCAACAGCAGCTACTGCACTTTGCCTGTGGATGTCAACCTTTCACTTTTATTTATTTATTTACATTTTTAATTTACCGTGACTGTTTAGATTTCTTGAAAACAAACGCGTTCGGCAAATGTGTTTGCGTGCGGCTCGATGGGTGGAGGTGGGGACGACGGGATGACATGGGATATTCTGAAATTGACATTTTCCTACTTAGAATTTCAAATTGTGCCACATGCGGCCGGGAAAAACATGAGGGGAAAAATGACTGGCTGTTTATCTTGAGGTGACAAATAACAAGCGCTCTCCTGGTAATTAGACTGCCGCAGTGCACACGGGCGAAGCTCTCCATAAAGCGTGCTTATGATTATATCTTTTCTTGTCTCTCTCTCTCTTCTCTCTCTCCCTCTCTTCTCTCTCTCCCTCTCTTCTCTCTCTCTTCTCTAGCTGTACGCCTTTGGGTCCCCTTAAAAAGCACCACCAGCCATCCGCATCCATTTCCATTTTGACTGCATTAATGACATGGCCACACACTCAGGCCTGGTGGCCGGTAATGACTGTCACTGTGTATTTCCAATGTGTGTAAAATTGTCTAATGGTTGGCGGTCCGTCCCACACACCTGTGACTCTCTGCTGGCCGTTTGGTGACAGGTGAGCGTGATTGGCCGTTTGGTGACAGGTGAGCGTGATTGGCCGCTTGGTGACAGGTGAGCGAACGTGATCGAAGTGCGGCTCTGCGGCAGAAAACGGATGCTTGAGCATGCATCTAATCCAATCCACGTCTCCTAATGTTACAGACAGAGATGGGAAAAGAAGACACATTCTTTACTTAAGTACAGTTACTTGTGTAAAAAAAAGACTGGTAAAAGTAGAAGTACTGTTTCAACTTGCTTCCTCAACAAATTACAGGCTCTGAAATGTAATCAAGTATAAAAGTAAACGGCTGTTTCTGTGCAAAGCTAACTGAACCTCACATCATATTAACTCATTCACTGCCAACAACGTATGAACACGTTTTCAGAATCCAGCTGTTCCCTGCCAACAACGTGTTTACACGTTTTTGGCATCGATTTTTTTTTTTTGACGGTGGGTTGTGCATCTAAGCCTTTTACATCTCTTATATAATTATTGGAGCCACCGAACGTTTACAACCCATTCCACCGACCCACTAAGTGGCAACAGTGCTCTCCTTGCTAGAGGAAGGAAAGCATTTTTTTAACTTGTCAAGCCATTCTCAGCCCAGCCATTCTCCTTTTCGCGCTGATTGCTGGCGATGCGGGATTGCAAATTTACATAATAGATTCAGCCGATCTACTATGATCGGGTGATAGATTACAGTTGGAGGAACACACTTTGAAACACGCAGCATAAATATGACCAGAATCGCAAAAACTTCTCTCAACCAAAACTCCAAACGAGCGAGTCCTTCCCGACTTCCTCAAACAGCGGCCCAGACATGCAGGCACAGGAGAGCAGCAAAGCACTGACTGGTGACAAGCTTGTCCGCCCACGGAGGGCGGAGTTGAAGCAACTCGAGAGGGAGGGAGAGAGAGAGAGAGAGAGAGAGAGAGAGAGAGAGAGGGAGGGAGAGCGAGAGGGAGGGAGAGAGAGAGAGAGAGCGAGAGGGGGAGGGAGAGAGAGAGAGAGAGAGCCAAAAATGAATGGTTAAAGTGACAGTTCCATCCAATTTCACAAAAAGCCGTTTATCTCTGAATATTCTTTTTCACGCTAAAACCATGCTGTATTCAACTGCTAATGCTTACATAACTACTAACTCTACAAACTAACTCTTTTAGACAGAGAAAGTACACATTCTATTAGTACTTTTGAGATATTGTATGTTCACAAACTCCAAGCTGAAACGAATCCTCGGCTCTTATAAAATGAGCCATAATCCTCAAAAAACGGCTTGGCAGAAGCTACCTACAGCAAAAAAAAACGTCTGGCAGTCAATGTGTTAAGATAACTAGAATTTTTCACTTCTAAGGTGGGGACTCTGGAGACGATGAACCGTGCACACAGCTCTCCAATTAGTAGGATTGGCTAGAGGTGGTGTACTGTATGCTGATGGTATTTAATCTCTGGTCCTGGATTTGTTTGAAACACAGTCACTGAAGAACTAAATCTAGGAAATGAAAATGAAAAACAGACAGTCCTTCAAGTCAGTTTTGGTAGAGCACAAAGTCCTTCATCACTTGTGTTAGTGGTAGGGAGTGTACTTGGTTCAGGGGATGCATGCCCAGTGCTTGGCGGATCTGGATCCGACACACGTGGGCCAGACTGCGAGGACATCTCTTGGCCTCCAGAAAGACCCTGAGAGCCTCGAGATCCGCCCTCTCCTCCAGCTGTGGCTGCTCCCTCACCCAGGCCGGGTCGTTGTCGTGGTCCAGGAGCAGCTGGATGAAGGCCGTCTGGCACCTGTCCCGCAGCACCACAACCAGCAGGTGAGAAGCCAAGTCACGCATCAGAACGCCCGCGGCCTGGAGGAGCAGGTGGAAGCAGTCCAGGTGGTTGCGGCGCGCAGTCATGTAGAGAGGAGATCTCATCCGGGGCAGCCATGTAGACCGAGACCGGGGTACTCAGTAAAGTACAGATACCTAAAAATCCTACTTAAGTACAGTAAGAAAGTATGTGTACTTAGTTACTTCCCATCTCTGCACACAGAGGGGGCCGTCTCCTAACGTTACATACAGAGAGGCCGCTTGATTGATGTGGAGTCAAGAGGCTAATACTGGCTGAATACATCGGCTGCTTGACAAGGCTTGCTGCCTCTTCTCCATTACTCAAAGCCACCTCAGTAAAAGATGACACTCCTCTAACCTGTGCGCACTCTCAAAATGAAATGAGCTTCGTGGGTGCCCGGGTAGTAGAGTAGATTCCCTGCCTACCAACATGAGGGGCACAGGTTCGAGTCCCCGTGTTACCTCCGGCATGGTCGGGCGTCCATACAGGCACAATTAGCCGTGTCTGCGGGTGGGAAGCCGGATTTTAAGGGAAGGTGTCCTGGTCGCTGCACTAGTGCCACTTCTGGTCGGTCGAGGCGCCTGTTCAGAGGGAGGGGAACTGGGGGGAATAGTGTGATCCTCCAACAAGCTATGCCCTGTCGGTGAAACCCCTCGCTGCCAGGTGAAAAGAAGCAGCTGGCGACTGCACATCAGTGCAAAGGTTACTGTAATCACATTACATTTGATGGTAAAGAGTAGTTACCAACAAACACTTGTGTCGTTACTTGCGTTACATAAGTTCTTCAATTACCTGCAGGATTATCCAGAAAACATCAATCGTGCACTGCTTTCATGCACACGATTGCACAACACAACAGCAATTGCAGATGTATTCAACACCCCCACACACACACACACACACACACACACACACACCCACACACACACACAATTGCTCAAGTGACATCACTTCTGTCAAAAAAATCTTGACTGCCCTTCAACGTACCAGACACCGACCACAAAATCTCCCCCACAGCCCACACACATCTCGCCAGATGCCTGAGTGACATCACAGTGACATCACAGTCCCCCGCAGAAATACAAACAACACACACATCTTGGGGAGTAACATCACGTGCTCCTAAACAGAAAGTCGTTTATAGAGACACTGCATGTAATAGGCCACACCCATCACGGGGGAAGAGCTCCATTCATTTCCACACACCAGCGTCATTTTCCTTGAATTAAACATAGCTAAAAGCTGTTGTGTGGTGGGGCTGCGCAGACAACAAATGTAAAAAATCGCCAGCAAAACAAGGAAGCCATTGAGAATTGGCGAGAAGAAAAATGTGGATCTAGCTGTCAAGAAGTAAGTTGGAGTGTTCATCTTCCGTATATACAATCTTTTGGTGCAACACGCAACCATGCACGTGACATAGGAGAACGCCAGGATTGGACAGGAGTTTGTGTTTTCCCCCGTCTTGGGCGTGGTTTCTGAATGATGACGCGTTACGCAGTGTCTCTATAGAAGCGGTTGCACCGCATACAAATATTCATGGCCCTAATGTGGACTAAATTAGGGTCCTTGATATGAAAAGGGCGGAGAATCGGGGGGAACTTTTAAGGATTGCTCAGACTGCAAAAAATATAAGAAACCCCCAGAGTTTTGTCTGAAGACGCCCCAAAATGAAAGGGTTCATCAACAGTATCTCCACGAGCCTCTATAACGGCGATCCTCAAAGTCCGGACTCCGGTCCGCATCCGGACCGAGACGCCGTCCTATCCGGACCGAGCCCTATAACCTACAAATCATTGATAACTTACATTTTCGCGGAGCGTTTCTATTTTAACCGGCACATGCTTTTCTAGTCTTTACGGTAATACTCGGTTATCTGCCAGGAAGCTCAAAGACCAATGAATGCGCTGTAAATCATCGCACGTGATGCTACTCGGCCAATCAAATAAGCGAATCGTTTCTCCCTGCCGTTTCCTAGTGCTGCTGTGAGAGTGACACATGGACGGAGGGGATGCGAGACATAGAAGTAATTTCACATGGCGTGGTCAAAAGAAACTCTTACATGTCCATTCATTGTTCTTACGGGCAGTTCAAAACCAGTATGTCTCGGTTGAAGTGCAATCCGATCCTGACCTGTCTATGGAAGCGCCACACATGAGCAAACACACGTACACACACACGTACACACACCAGCGCACACACACACATTCACTTGCCCGACGGCATGAGAAGTTTGCATTGGGAACGCTCGACACACAGACACAGACAGAGGGGGCAGACGGATAGATTGATATATGGATGGATGGATGGATGGATGGATGGTGATAGATAGATAGATTGATAGATAGATGGATGGATGGATGGTGATAGATAGATAGATAGATAGATAGATGGATGGATGGATGGATGGATGGATGGATGGATGGATGGATGGATAGATAGATAGATAGATAGATAGATAGATGGATGGATGGATGGATGGATGGATGGATGGATGGATGGATGGATGGATAGATAGATAGATAGATAGATAGATAGATGGATGGATGGATGGATGGATGGATGGATGGATAGATAGATAGATAGATAGATAGATAGATAGATAGATAGATGGATGGATGGTGATAGATAGATAGATGGATGGATGGATGGAGATAGATAGATGGATGGATGGATGGATAGATAGATAGATAGCTCACTTCTCTAAAGAGAAAAGGTGGAGCTGGAAGTTTGTTGGCTTGATTTAACAGTCAGTTGTATACAGACATTGTACCATTAGGCTACTTCAGTCATTGAGTTCAATGGCACTGAATCATAATGCAAGCTACGTTACAATGTTCCGGACCTTTGCTGAAGGAAATTTTCTCGAACTGGACCTCTTTGAATTTTAATTGAGTGCCCCTGCTCTATAACATGGGGGTTCCTCAAGAAACCCTTTGCGGATATACAGTACTACCTGTAGAGGCTAAGGTGCTCATTGGCCCCTTTGGATCCCTGTTTTTAGAGTGTGGTCTTTGTGCATGTCCAACACAGGCACTTGATTGTGCGTGAACACTCTTTGGGTGGGAGATGCTTCATAAAACGTGTCCGGCCCATTAACTCTGCATGAGGGGAGGACTCCGGTAGGCCATCCTGCCACAGGCGCCTCTGCAGTGAGTGAGTGAGTGAGTGAGTGAGTGAGTGAGTGACTCCTTCTCATCTGGAGCCATGTGATGTGGAGGGCAGTGCTAAAGCCAGGGACAGCAGTGCTAAAGCCAGGGACAGCAGTGCTAAAGCCAGGGACAGCAGTGTGGGGGAACCAGAGAGCAAAATGCAGGGAGGGGCGGGGGCTAATTACAATTTATAGAGACAATATTCACATCTTACAAACAGCAGCCTGAAATCCCAAGGGTGTTGTTGTCACACATCGCCTATGTAAAGAGACATGAGACGGCTATGGATACAAGCGATAATGCAAATCTGTGTGTGTGTGTGTGTGTGTGTGTGTGTGTGTGCGCGTGTGTGTGTCTGTCTGCAGGCTTCCCATGCATTACATCATTTGTTTTTGTTTTTGTGCTTCAGTTCGGCTCTACATAATCCACAGTATTCCCCGTTGCAGGAGACCAAACGTGCTCCTGTTATTGCAACACAAGAAAAGAAAAAGGAGATCACATGAAAGAGGGAAAAGGCCAAACTGAAGATGTGATTAGCTGCTGGTATCAGGACACGTCTGAAATGAATTTACAAGCACCAGTGGACTATTTTGAGAGTGAGGTTGGGTGCCAGCAAGGGGCGTAGCCTGCCTCACTCAGCACCCAGCCATCGGACGTTACCTGCTGTGTGTGTGCACTGCTCTCATGCTCCTAGGCTGTGTGTGTGTGTGTGTGTGTGTGTGTGTGTGTATGTCTCTCTCTCTCTCTCTCTGTGTGTGCGCGTGTGTGTGTGTGTGTGTGTGTGTGTGTGTGTGTGTGTTTGTGTCTCTGTGTGTGTGTGTGTGTGTGTGTGTGTGTGTGTGTGTGTGTTTATGTCTCTCTCTCTCTCTGTGTGTGTGTGTGTGTGTGTGTGTGTGTGTGTGTGTGTTTGTGTCTCTCTCTCTCTCTGTGTGTGTGTGTGTGTGTGTGTGTGTGTGTGTGTGTGTGTGTGTGTGTGTGTGTGTGTGTGTGTGTGTGTGTGTGTGTGTGTGTGTGTGTGTGTGTCTCATGTGACGGGCATAACAGGGAATTGTAATACACAGCAACATCATAAATTTGATTACATTACATTGCACTGCAGGCCTGTGAGCCATTTCCAGGCACCATAAAGAAAAGAAGAGGCTCTAACTAAGTTAGCACGGCTGCAGAGAAAACTGAATAAAGCCATTTTCCTCTCACGGCCCCGGACAGTGAGAGCTGCCAGATATTGTTCTCTGCTCTGGCTGTTACGAGCTTCACAGACGCGCGCATCTCAGCTGCGATCGAAAGAGGGGAAGATGGAAAAAGGACAATTAATCGACTCAATTGCTCTGGACCGAATGATTCACCACCAATATGTAGCATTGAAACAGTGATGTTACATCATAAGCATCTGTCAACAATCTCAATGTTACAATACAGGCTAATAATAAGAGATGCAAAAAGGATGGGGAGCGATTGCAGTGATTTTATAGCAATAATCAAGACATAACTAACTGGCATCTTCACATCGCTGTAAAACTTTTGTATCATTGTAGGCTATTCAATGTTTTAGCCCAATGAAGCATAAGACCGCCTCCTATCAGCTGTGTGTGCGTAATTTCGAAGCGCCATAAATTAGGGCGAGGCAAATTGGGGGCGGTGGGGAGGGGTGAAAACTGGGCTTTTAAAAGGAAGCAATAATTGAAAGTTTCAAATGGATCTATTCCATAAGAAATTATCTGATTGTTTTTGACGCTTTACCCTACATCATGCGATATTAAAGGACATCAAAATCCACTGGGAGAAGAAGAGTATCCTTGTAACGGAATGATTGTAATTCAAGTCCGTTCCGAGAGGCTAACGTTAAACAAGGGGTGTTGTCACCACCGGCACTTAGAAGTCATTGCTGTGCTGGCTCCACCTTGGACGGGCAAATGGAAAGGCTCGAGTGGCGCACCTCGAAATACATCCAAGTCCTTTCTTTCTTTATCCATCACCCGCTTTACAGCGTGGATGTGCCATCAGCCATGGGCAGCCAGGCACGCGCCATAGCAGGCAGAAGGCAGCGGGTTACAATACAAACCCGTCACACGGCTCACTTGGTTAATGAAACACCCCAGTGTTGAGATGCACCTGCTATGAAGCATCCTGCACACCCCCTGCTGCCTCTCCTCCCCCCTTTGCAAAAAGATGATTCAGAAATATGCGTTATCCTCCAAAGCTACAGCATAATAGCCTAAACCAAGAACATATCATTCCGAATCCTTGTTCTTTTTTTTGTTTGACAGACTCACCCCATGTTTTACTTATTTGGGGGGACTGGACGCCGGAAAATACTGATTAATTCGCACTGGGGGGGATTGAAAGGGCAGCATTTCTATTAACGCCTGTCGTTCCGTGTGATGGATAGCCCTCTCTCACATATATCCTTTATACAACGAGCCAGAATAGGGCGGTTTTGAAAAACTAACGCTACTTTACTGGTTCGCGAAAGCACGAGCAGCAGCCGCATCAGCAGCGGAGAGCCGCCGGGTCTCCCGCTGCGTCCCGGACCGTCGCACAGGTCCGTGCAGGCAGCACGAAGGACGGGCTTCTTCTTTGCACTATTCTGGAGATAGATGCTCCTTTTTGGGCATCAGTCTGAGCACCAAAACGCACGTTCTGCTTGTGCGCTCCAAAGCAAAAACACGGCTCATTTGATTTAACTACGCCTTTTTAGACGATAACCACACCGTGATGCACATGGCCAGCTCCTGTTACAATTTACCACCATCACGATAAAAGTCAGTGGAGACAGACAGAGAGCGCTCATACCTTTTTATCGGCGTCGGAGTTCCTCTTTCTTTCTTCTCAGCGTATCACATCTTCATGGGTCAAAACAAACAATAATCCCGGGTAGGTATGTGTTGAATGTGCGCATCCCCACGGCAGATCCAGAGAGGAGCGGTCGGTTCACGGGTCTTTGTTAAATCCAGCCCGGTAGGTCGCTCTGCTCCGGACACGTCTCCTCTAGCAGCCGCGCTGTTCGCGTGCGCACTTGGAGAAACCAAAGCTCTGTCCGCTCGCGCTGCCTGGGAAGCTGCTGGAGCAATGATGTCATGCGTCCGTCCGTCCGTCCGGCCCTCCCTCTCTCTCTCTCTCTCTCTCTCTCTCTCTCTCTCCAGCCACCCCTCTACTCACAGCTCTGTCTCTCTCTCTCTCTCTCTCTCTCTCTCTCTCTCTCTCTCTCTCTCTCTCTCTCTCTCTCTCTCTCTCTCTCTCTCTCTCTCTCCCTCTCTCTCCATCCTCTGCCCCCCTCCCTCACCTCCTCTTCTTCCATGGCATGGCTTTTTAACTTTTACACTGCAAAAATAAATACAATAAAATAAAACGAAATACGCCTTTAGTTTAATAGGCAATCTGCCAGGTTGATCACGCAAATAATGTATAATGTTTAATTTTTCTTACACTATTTTATTGAGTCCTATCTATATGAGGGATCAGCCAAGCAGCATTTTGGTAAACAAACCGCGTCACTGGGTGGAAACGGCAATGGAACCCTATGGAGCATGGACTTGAGTGTCTGACTCTAGCCGGCTAACCCTGTTTACATTTTAAAAACTTTGACAGTTCATTAAACTTTAACACGAAATGCATATATTATAGCTACATCACACTCTTGAGCTAATTCTGCTCTCACTCAGAATGTCAAAATATAAGTGATGTGATGTAGGCTATAGTTTTTGAGATATTAACGTTTGTTTGGCACAACTCATACTAGTTAACTACCGCGGGGGTCCGCATTTCTGGGTGGTTGTGATGTCAAGCTGATTCATCCTATTGGAGCGATCAATTGTATTTTAAGAATATTGCCAAGCCCCAACCTCCATTTCTGAAAAATGAAGCCAACACGGAATTACCCAAATCTGGAGTTCCTCGAATGGCCACTGGAGGTTGGCTCCAAAAACAAAACAAAATACCCAACTTTACAGCAGAAATTAACGTTTACAGACTGGTACAAAAACGGTTTTGGTCGCTATAGCTAATTTCACCGTTCATGACTGTACGGCCAGTACGGGGTGAATTTTTATATAACAACCGCTTGTACACTATGGCTGCAAAATAAGTCAGATTGTATGTAAATGAGAAAATTGCTTACTTCTCAAATGTATTAGCTCATTAACACTTTCCTAATGGGTGTATGGTCCCATATACTGTAGGCCTCGAGTAAAATAGACAATAAATCAGGATATAGTTTTGGGCATGTTTGCCAGGTCGCCTGTCCAGTGATTGTGCAGCTCACCAATCACATAGCAGAAACAAGTGAAAAAAGAAAAAAGATGGCGACGGTCAAAATGCCAGAAAGGTAGCCTTGTCCAGTCAGAAATCAACGGTGCAGGCAAGGCGACGGCTAGTCATGAGTCACATGACCGCTCGCTTGTCACGTGACAACAGTACCGTCTCGTCAGACTTTGACGTTACGTAACGACAGTCTAACGTTTAGTAGGTCAACGTTGGACTGGAGAGAAGGGGTGGGACTGGCGGACCTGTAGCATTCCCCACTTTCTCATCACGAGAAAGCTGGATCAAGCCCCCAACACCTTACCCAGGCCGGTAGCTGTGAACCCGTTACCGGGCCGAGTCGGTGGTCACGCTGCCGCTGGGCTCGGTAAGTTAGCCAGAAGTGGTGGCGGTTCCCTCAACTCACTACCAGGGCAAGGCGGTGGTCAAAATGATGAGAAAGGGGTACCCCACGTGTCATAAAGTGACGGAAAGGAGTTCTGACTAAACATCAGTTTTTGATGGACTCGGAGAGTGAGTGTGTTGTTTCATACAGTCTATCTTGATATTTAGTGGAGTGATTGGCCTTATTTCAAGATATTGTCCCTTCTTTTTGAGCATTTGAAGCAAGTGAAATTATTTCACTTCCCTTTCCGAATTTTTTTCATTTCAAGTTTTAAGACATAACCCAAGACCCAAGACTGTGTTAAGATGTATATATGTGTATATTTTTTGCAGTGTGCCACCTGACGTGATGAAGTCATGCCGTTCCCCCACGCCTCACCGGAGGTATCGGCCAGTAGCATCGCCGGTCTTCATTTACCCGGGATAAGAGGGGGGTAAGGCAGCATGAAACAGACCAATGCACACCAGGCTCAGTTCCAAGGCAACCTCCCCTTCCCTGGTGTGTCCGGAGTATCTTAAAGGTAAAGTGCACAGCATCTTCTTATCAGAGTTTTAGGTGAGATTCTCCTTGCATACAGATTACACTGCAAAAAAACATCAATTTTGACAAGTAATTTAGTCTGGTATTGAGTCTTAAAATCTTAAGGCTGTAGAGCAAGTGTAGGAAAAAAATTACTCCCAGGTGAGAAATAAGTTGTGCAGCCTTGTGTCATAAATCACTGATGACATCACAATTGCTTAACACGTTGAGTGCCATAGCCGAGATATCTCGTCTTACATAATCCAACGGTTAAGTGCCATAGACGAGCTATCTCGTCTTACATAAACATTTTTTTTTTTTGACGGTGGGACATCAATCAACCACTTTTACGTCTTCTATATCACTATCGGAGGAAGAGAATGTGTATAATCTATTTTACCGACCACTAAGTGGCGACAGTTCTCTCCCAAGACAGAGAAGCCACAGCCAGCCACAGCCAGAGCAGCCAGCCAGCGCGCTGGAGAAAGCCACAGTGTAATTTTCAAGGAAGCAGCTCGGCGAAAACTCCCTCGATCCCACACACACACACACACACACACACACACACACACACACACACAGCGCGCGCGCGCGCGCGCGCGCACACACACACTCGAGCACCCCCGCGCATAAATAAGACCAGAATCGCAAAAGCTTACTCAAACCTCAAGAAAGTTTTACAGTCCAGACGGCCGCGGAGAATCCTTCCCCCGCAGCACAGACGGAGGGAGGAGCCCGGAGACACACACACAGAACGGACAGAGATCCCCTCCCCCCAGAGCCGCGGAGCAACGCGCGAACACACACACACACACACACACACACACACACACACACACACACACAATACAGTATACAGACTCGCCCAAAGGCACCCACAATCACAGGCAGGTGACTGTTCTGCTGAATTTCACAAAACTGCGATTATCTCAGCTTGCTGTCTCATACGCTAAAACCATGCTGTACTCAACGGCTAATATCTACATAACTACTAACTCTGCAAACTAACTCTTTTAGACAGAGAAAGCACACATTCTATTAGTTATTTTTAGATGATTGGTGTTCACGAAGTCTTAACAGAAAAGAATCCTCGGCTGTTGTAAAATGAGCCAGAATCCTCAAAAAAAAACCTGGCACAACTTACCTACAGGATTGAAAAAATGGCTGGCACTCAATGTGTTAAGTGACATCACTGATGACACTCGATGATTGTGGGGCATGACATTATCAGTGGGTAGGTATGACATCATCAGTCAGGGGTGCTGCCTGATTTCACAACCCAGTTCCCTGAATAATAATAACCTGTTAGCAGTTTACGTATGACTACGTGACATTCAACCTTTGTGAACAAAAAATATGTTGCAGGTCAACATTTCAAATTAATTTCAAAATGTCAGTAAATTAAATTTCCAGTTAATTTGAAAACATTACGCAAATAAAACAACTCAAGGTTCGGCAACTAACACAATTTGGTTAAGTTATGCTTAAATAAAACTTGGGACATGATGGGATGTGAACACGGCTCTCCTTGTGAAAGGCAAGTGTTTATACCCTCCATCCACCCTTACTGCACCGCGCTTTTAACACGTTCACTGCCATTGACGTATTAATACGTAAAAAATAATCAAACGGTTGACTGCCAATGACGTATTAATACGTCAAAAAAATGAATTTATTTTTTTTGACCGTGGGATGTGCATCTAACCCTTTTACATCTCTTATATAATTATTGGAGCCACCGAACGTTTACAACCCATTCCACCGAGCCACTAAGTGGCGACAGTGCCCTCCTGACTAGAGGAAGGCAAGCAAAAAGCAGCCATTCTCATGAAAATGGATGGGGGAAAACGCTTTCGTTTTCGCGCTGATTGCTGGCGATGCGGGATTGCAAATTTGCATAATAGATTACAGGTGGAACACACTTTGAAACACGCAGCATAAATATGACCAGAATCGCAAAAGCTTCTCTCAACCAAAACTCCAAGAAGCGAGCGAGTCCATCCAGACTTCCTCAAACAGCGGCCGCGCAGACAGGCACAGGACAGCAGCAAAGCAGTGAGACTGGTGACAAGCTTGTGACGGCCGCTGCAGCCAAGAAGAACGCCCACGGAGGGAGGAGTTGGAAGCAACTCTCCCTCTCGCTCTCTCCCTCTCTCTCTCTCTCTCTCTCTCTCTCTCTCTCTCGCTCTCTCTCCCTCCCTCCCTCCCTCCCTCTCTCTCTCTCTCTCTCTCTCCCTCTCCCCCTCTCACTAGGATTAAACCTAGTGCGTCTCCGGGAGAGAGAGAGAGAGAGGGAGGGAGAGCGAGAGGGAGGGAGAGAGAGAGAGAGAGAGAGAGAGGGAGGGAGAGCGAGAGGGAGGGAGAGAGAGAGAGAGAGAGAGCGAGAGGGGGAGGGAGAGAGAGAGAGAGAGAGCCAAAAATTAATGGTTAAAGTGACTGTTCTATCGAATTTCACAAAAAGCCGTTTATCTCTGAATAATTTTTCTGACGCTGAAACCATGCTGTATTCAACTGCTAATGCTTACATAACTACTAACTCTACAAACTAACTCTTTTAGACAGAGAAAGCACACATTCTATTAGTTCTTTTGAGATATTGTGTGTTCACAAAATCTTAGCAGAAAAGAATCCTCGGGTCTTGAAAGATGAGCCAGAATCCTCAAAAAAACCCTCTGGCAGAAGCTAACTACAGTAAAAAAAAAAACGTCTGGCAGTGAATGTGTTAAGTACTGTATGAAGAAATCCATTGAAATGCCTTGCAGTGTGTGCGTGTGTGTGTGAGCGAGCTGTATGGAGCATGCTGTGTAGTGTGTGTGTGTGAGCGAGCTGTATGGAGCATGCTGTGTAGTGTGTGTGTGTGAGCGAGCTGTATGGAGCATGCTGTGTAGTGTGTGTGTGAGCGAGCTGTATGGAGCATGCTGTGTAGTGTGTGTGTGAGCGAGCTGTATGGAGCATGCTGTGTAGTCAGTGTGTGTGTGTGTGTGTGTGTGTGAGCGAGCTGTATGGAGCATGCTGTGTAGTGTGTGTGTGAGCGAGCTGTATGGAGCATGCTGTGTAGTCAGTGTGTGTGTGTGTGTGTGTGAGCGAGCTGTATGGAGCATGCTGTGTAGTCAGTGTGTGTGTGTGTGAGCGAGCTGTATGGAGCATGCTGTGTAGTCTGTGTGTGTGTGTGTGTGTGTGTGTGTGTGTGTGTGAGCGAGCTGTATGGAGCATGCTGTGTAGTGACTGCTGCTGCCTGCAGAGGTGTGTGTGTGTGTGTGAGCGAGCTGTATGGAGCATGCTGTGTAGTCAGTGTGTGTGTGAGCGAGCTGTATGGAGCATGCTGTGTAGTGACTGCTGCTGCCTGCAGAGGTGTGTGTGTGTGAGCGAGCTGTATGGAGCATGCTGTGTAGTGACTGTGTGTGTGTGAGCGAGCTGTATGGAGCATGCTGTGTAGTCAGTGTGTGTGTGTGTGTGAGCGAGCTGTATGGAGCATGCTGTGTAGTCAGTGTGTGTGTGTGTGTGAGCGAGCTGTATGGAGCATGCTGTGTAGTCAGTGTGTGTGTGTGTGAGCGAGCTGTATGGAGCATGCTGTGTAGTGACTGCTGTATGGAGCATGCTGTGTAGTGTGTGTGTGTGTGTGAGCGAGCTGTATGGAGCATGCTGTGTAGTCAGTGTGTGTGTGTGTGAGAGCTGTATGGAGCATGCTGTGTAGTGACTGCTGCTGCCTGCAGAGGGGGGAAAACTAGTGCGGCCGTTTAATCAATCAACTTCAGCTGTGGGTTTTGCTTAATCAAATGTTTAAAGTGGAGGAGCTGCTTTTCCTCTGTTAGATGTTGGAAAGCAGAGAGTCTCACAGACACATGGTGAAGTGTTGCCGGTGTCTGGTGCTCAGTGTGTCCAGTCATGCTGCCCCTAAAGCATGGGGGGGGGGGGGGGGGGGGGGGGGCATTTACCCATGGGTAACCAACCCTGTCGCCAGAATGCAACTTTGACATTTGACGTGACTGCAAACAGGGCAAGAATATGTAGAATAATTTGAAACAATCCATCAGCAAAATACATTTAAAACGTGGCGAGTCGAGCTACAGTACCATGAGCCACCACAGGTCGACTGAGCAACTGCGCCGGCCGAGTGGGTCTGCCTGGTCTCATTCCGAGGGCATCATCCACCTTGTGTGTCACATGTTGACGGGCACGGCACCATTTCTCGGAGAATTCCAAGAAATGAGTTCAAGCCTCCCAAACCATTATTCGAGCCATAGTTGTGCGTTGGGGGCTGCAGCTTTCTAGTGGGGAGGGGCACCAAACCCTAAGCCCAACCAAGCAGACCTAACCCCAACCCCCTCACCCCCTGTGCCTCACCCCAACCCCAAGGCACCACTTGACCTTTGCTTGACCCCAACCAGGTGCGTCCGTGTGCGTTTCATAATGAGGCACACGGGTACACAGTGCGTTGAGCGGGACGACCTGAGACGCAGGTCGACCCGGTGGTGAGTCGAGGCATGGCAGAGTGGGGAAGACTCACCTGGTTTGGTTTAGGCAACTAAAACACCTTGGTTAAAATCCCCCTCCAGCCAGTTTTTCCTACCTGTTTCACCATTGTTCAATGAAAACGTACATGCGCTCGCGCTGTAACAACACACGTCACCATTTGTGCCAAAGAGCTTAGATTGATACGAACTGAAGCCTAATAGTTTACTCCACTCATGTTCCACTGCAAAATAATTACTGCATGCGCTGTTGTAGAAGAAACAGAACAGCTTCTCATCTTGTCCTCAGTATATACTCTTTGTCTGCGATAAAACGGAAGTAGTGGCCAAACTGTTTCCGATCATATCTCAGTGAATTTCTTTCTTTTAGACGCCAAAATATCGCTTAATGTCATCAAACTGGCCAACTGATATCAAAGCTGATGGACTTCATGGGAAAAGACAATAATCCCTTATTTTTCAGCCCATTTCAAATGGGAACATTTGGCGTATTCACTGCACATAATTGTAAAGTTATGTTATTGATACACAGATTGAAGAGAACAGGGAAATACAAATGTGATATGTAGCAACGTATCCGTGGAGTGCAGAACCGTACAATTCCAACAGTTTATTGTAACAATCAGGATGGGGTAACGTGACCTTTGATGGACACTTTGGCTTGGCTCAGGCAGGCAATTCCAATTTGTTTCTCAAATCCGATTTTTAGGACCGATTGTCACTGTGTTTGTAAGTGATCAGATCTCACTTGTGTGTTCAGGCTTCGTTAATCTATTAGAATTGGTTGCCGTGGTAACAACAAGCGTGTGAATGAACAGTAACTGTAGGCACCATTTTCAAATACAGTAACACAACAAAAAGCTGCAAATGCACAAAGGAGATCTGAAAGTTGTTTTGAGTGGACAGAGAGTTCAGACGGAGACAGTAGAAATCTGATTTTAATTTCAAATCACATACAAATGTGGCTTAAATCCGATTTGCAACAAAAAACAGTTTCCATATGTATGTTTTGCTGTTCAGACTTGATCGAATCAATCTGACTGCATCTGGATATGCCAAAAAGCTGATTTGGTCTGGCAGCCTGAACATAGACTTTAGAGTACCATGAGTGCCTGCATTTCCATCTTGAGTGGCCCCAGTGAGGATCATCAAACGCCTAGTGCCATGCTCTGCCCACTGAGCTACACAGGACCAGCTGTGACCTTTAAGCCAAATTGAAGCATAGAAGTCCACTGATCATTTGATTGCCCTTTGTCTGCCTTGGCATTCACTTCAGATAATTGGACGTTCCTTTGAAAGTGTGTGTTCAATCCAGTATGGGGGGATTCCGCATCCCCAACACAGTCTCACAGAAAATTGTATAATACCAACGTTTTGGACCAACGTTGCTATTTTACAATTTCGTCTCGAAAATTGTAAAATAGTAACGTTCTGAGATTTTAGGGTTAGGATTAGAGTAGGGGGGTTAGAAACAGAAAATCTCCGTAAGCCACGCCCAAACCACGCCCACCGCTGTAGACACATACGTTACCATTTTACAATTTCTTAGCCGAAATTGTAAAATAGCAACGTTTGTCCACAAACGTTGCTATTTTACAATTTTTTTGGAGATCGGGTTGGCATCACGAGCAAGAGCAAACAGGGGACGCAGTTTAGGATGAGAGAAGTGGCCTTGTGTAGTAGGTTGCAGGTTCAAATCCCTAGACTGGAGGATGAAATGTGGGTGAGGGTAGTAATTGAGTAACATCCAGCAACAACTACTCTCAAATGACCTTTGAGCAAGGTAATGAACCCCCAACCCTTCCAGTGATGCTGTTGGCCAACAATAAAAGTACCCTCACTGGGCAAAATAGTCCAGAATCCAAAAATATTAGTTTTGTTGATATGTGCCATATCTGGTCAAATTTACACTCAATATACATAGTGAGGTCACATTATACTAGGATACCAGATACACGTTTTTGTCATGTATGTATTCTAAAATTAACCTTGTGTCATATTATCTGGAAATATCCAAGCTCAATATTTTTGCCAGGCAGCTAGCTAGCTGTCGGTCTAAATCTGGCTGTGTCTGAAGGTCGGAAGGCTGACTGACTCACAACCTGAGCAAGTATCCGATGATGTCACCTCCTGTGACATCACCACGTACAAATGCTGTCTGGCATATACTAGGTTTTGCCTAGTCTTGTTTCTAGGATACTAGTTGAGTTCATAAATGACTGAAGTCAGATCGTTACTCTGGATTCACTAGAGAACTAACGGAACAACACCCGTCCCTGTGTGACTGGCCATTTAGTCAGCCTCTCCTCTCTCTCTCTCCCCAGAGGGTTTCCATAGTCCACTTCACTGGCTGATTGTAACTCTGCTCATCTGTGTGCTGCTTACAGTAAGAGTTCACTGGCGGATTCAAACTACTCACCTATGTGCTGCTCCAGAGTTCACTGGCTGATTCAAACTCCGCTCACCTGCAGGCTGCTCCACTCTGGAGCTCTCCATGAAGCATGTGTTGAGGCATTTTGGCCACTAATTAGTCATTTTTGCCATTTAGTCAGCCCTAATTAATAATTAAAAAATCCGGCTCCATTAGGTCACCTGGAGGGGTGCTCTTTACACTACCTGAAAGATTCAGCGCGATCACACGTAAAATGGCCTACTGTATTATGTTGTGGCCGAACGCACAATTCTGCTCGCTCTCACACACACACACACACACACACACACACACACACACACACACACACACACACACACACAGAGAGACACTTTGCATTTTAATTATTGGATATGACCATTTCCAAAGCATATTTATTGGCATATACTGTATACACTGTACCTAGCTGAAAAGGGCCAGAATCTAGAAATACTGAATTACAATTGGATATTTCGAGATTGTGACCAGAATGTGGACCATTTCTGATGCATATTCTGAGTTTGTGTGTGTGTGTGTGTGTGTGTGTGTGTGTGTGTGTGTGTGTGTGTGTGTGTGTGTGTGTGTGTGTGTGTGTGTGTGTGTGTGTGTGTGTGTGTGTGTGTGTGTGAAAGGGCTGTCCTGTGTGTGATCCACTGGATTCTGAGCTAACAGATTTGAAAAAGCAAATCATGGCTCTCACTGTGGGGGACATTTAAAGAAGTTAAACTTCAGTGAGCATTTTGGATACATTTACACACATATGGTCTATAGTGAGACTAATATGAAACAGTTCATGTATTGTACTGTGGGCAAAAAACCCTGCTAAAACCTCCAAGGTGCATGAATCAAACAGGACCACAGGAATGGGGGGGGGGGAGAGAGAACAATGGACAAAGCTTTAATATTAGAAAGCACACAGTGTTGTTCTGCAACACGAGCTGCCTTTTCATCCCTTTTAGAGGAATAGTTCACAAAAATGCTTCTTTTTGGAATTGTTGTGTTCTGTGATGAGTTGCTTTGCCTTCTGACTTTGCATTGTGTTTTCTGAATTACTGTGTTGTTCTCTGATTCGTCGTTTTGTTTTTGTTTTATGTTTTGAAATGTTTTGATTTCTCATTAGTTGTTTTGTTGTCTAATTTGTGGTTTTATTCGTTTTTTTAGATGTTTTGATTTCCTCTTTGTTGTTTTGTTTTCTAAATCGTACTTTTAGTTATTTTTTTTAAATGTTTTGATTGTCTCCCACCGGTTGAAGACCAAGGGGGGTCCAACCACATTTGGCAGGTGGGTTCCTATGGCCCCCCACTACTCAGGCAAGTCCTGACCCCATGTGTCAACCAGATGGTGGCACTATAACAACTTAACACATTTTGCCTATAACCTCTGAACCGTGTGGAATACTGTATGAGGTAGAATGGCAGGCTTAATGCTATGTGGATCTAGGGCGTGGTCCTACCGTGTTCGGGATCCACCAGATCAGGCAGTGGGAAGAAGAACTTGGAGAATGTGAATGTTAAACCTTTAACCCTTAGACAAAGGGATAATGCACAAACACATAGCAACGTGTGTATGGCACACAAGTGAGGCATACTATTCAATCATAGATGTTCTTGGAAGACATCCAATTATACACAGATCTGCCATGAAAATACCAACAGGCTGTCTGTCATCCCATGGCATCAAATCCCTTGAGAAGACCAACTGTTAATATTCATTGAAAATACTTTTAACATGATGGAAGTGACACAGGTGATGAACGTGAGTGTGAAGGCAGACAGGCAGGCTATCGAGCCATAACAATAAATGACACACACACACACAGGTATGCACACACACACACACACACACACACACACGCACACACACACGCAGGCATGCGCATGCACACACACACACACACGCACGCACACACACGCAGAGGCACGCACGCACGCACGCATACGCACGCACACACACACACACACACACACAGAGAGAGACACATACATACACTTGACATCACAATTGCTCAAGTGACATCATTGATCACACCATCATTGATGACATCATCCCTGATGACATTGCAATTGCTCGAGTGACTGTATGCATCAGTGAGTTATGACGACCTCATCACTGTCTGTGATATCTCAGTGATTTATGACTTCATTTGGTGATTATTATGACCTGATTATACTCGTGACCTGACCACCAGGGCGAGGCATCTAATACTGTATGACATCATTGATGATGTATGACCTCATCGCTGTCTGTGACATCATCATCAATCACCTGGCCACTTCCTTCTTTCTTTCTTTCTTTCTTTCTTTCAGACATACAGACAGACAGACAGATGGACAGACATACAAACAAACCCTCTTGACACCTCGGCCCGTAGTGGTCACTCCGTCAAAAAAGTATTTCAGCTCAACCCTAACTCACTATTACAGAGACCTTCAATGGTAAAATCTTCAGAGTATCATTAGTGTTAAAGTAGGGAAACAGCCTGTCAGTGAAGGTGTGTGTGAAAGTGTGTATATGTGTGTTAGTATTAGGATCAGAAAATGACAGCTTTCCCCTGCTCCAGTCCAGACTCACTCTGACCCTCTGGAGCTTCTCCTTCACTTGGAGATCAGTGATTAGATCTGATGGGGAGCCTGCTCTGTATTCATGACAGGAACACATTGTCCATAATCCAGACAGTACGCTACCCTTCCTCTGGACAGACTCTTCTAACATGCCCAACCACCAGCATGTACTATCTCCTACCTCAACATCCCAGCTGTGAGTTCCTGAGTTGAAGCCCTCAGAGCCCAGGACAGACCACCAGTAGTCAACAGGCCTCTCTGGATTGTCAGGAAGCTGCTGTTTCTCTCCACATCTCACACCTGTCAGATCTTCAGACAGAATGAGGTATGTACCGGCAGTGTTTGGATCCAGAATCACAGCATGGTAGGATACCATCTCCTTCATCTTGTCCCAGACTGTGAAGCTCAGGTTGCCTAGGTGTTTGGCCTCATCTATCAGGGCTCCAGAGACCAGCTGTAGATCCTCCAGCAGGGGGCGCTGGACTCTTTCCAGTGTAGCCTTGTAGTTCTCCAGGAACGAAGCATCTCCAGCTCTCACCTCCTTCTCTATGGCTCTGACTGTGTCAGAATGAGCTGCTATCTCTCTACTCAGACCCTCAGTCTTCTCCTTCATCATCTGACTCTTCTGCACCTCTTCTTCCCTCAGTGCAGTCAACCTGGCCTCCTCTTCCTCTTGTAGAAACTGATGAAGCTTCTTAAACTCCTCCTTAATATGCCTGTCTGTGTGTTGGGCCTGGACCTTAATGTGTTCTGCTGTTTTATCACAGGTTCCTTTAACTTTATTAAAGAGCTTCAATTTCTCCTTTAAGGGCCTGAGTGATTTCTGGAGTTCCTCCTTGTATTGCCGTGCAGCTTCATCGATGGCTCGACAGACCAGACACACTGGATGCTGATAGTCCAGACAGAAGAGCTTGAGATTATCAGAATGCAGAATGCAGAGTAGCTCAGATCCTGCTGTAGCTATCTGATCTCTCTCCAGTAAGAAAGCCTCACACAAGTTCTTCAACGCCAAGTTAGGAAGTGGTTCACTTTGTGAAGATATTTCCCTACAAAGTGGACAGTCACGTCTCTGTGTCCAACAGCTCTGCAGACAGGCTTTACAGATGCTGTGGCTACATGACAGGAGGACGGGATCTTTAAAGATGTCATGGCAGACAGGACAGGAGAGATGCTCCTCCGATCTGGAAGCCATTTTGTCTCTCAGTGAAGCTGAAAATGAACTGGGTGAGATGAGATAAATGATAAATGATAGTGTTTGAATGTGTTTGGATTCTTAGGTGTGGCAACAATCACCTGATGGCATCGGGTCAGGACAGTATTCTCAATGTTCAGGTGAGGGTACGGTGAAAGGGGGTGCAGAGTCCAGGACTTCAGTTGACTGCTCACTGCTCAAGTAGTACCGGTGCGTGGGGTACTCACATCTCTGGAAGTGGATCTTAGGTTGTGTGGCGACGTAGCTAAGAGGAGAGATGCCTGCTTGAGGGTGTACTCTCACAAATCTCTGGAGGTTGGTTGGCTCTTAGGTTGTACGACGAGTTCGCTAAGAGAGATACAGTATATGTGTGGAAACTCGCCTTAACAGTGCTTCTGGTTCTTAGGTGTGGTAGGTATAAGGGAAGAGCTCTGGTTCCTATAGTAAAATTATTTTTGGTGTTTTATGGCTCCTATAGTAATCCCACCATCTGGTCCTATTTATACCACCAGCAGAAGATAATTTATGACATCACTGATGATGTCACAATGGGTAAGTAAGAGACAGAGTTATGATATCACTGATGTCATTATTTTGATGACTAGGGATGTCACAATATATCGTCCCACAATATATCGCGATATCAAAACGTGACAATATGTATCGTTGAGATGAAATCTCATATCGCGAGAAAAAGAAGCTGAACATGGTGGCACTGATCTGCATCTGATTGCATGCTCGCTCTCCTTTTCATTGCTTTGTTTGAACAGACGACGGACGTTACAGACATGGAGGATGAAAATGGTGAAATTACTCAAATTAGCATGGAGGATGCCCCCTCAACTTACAAATCGATCGCAAAAAGATATTGTTAAAATATCATATTGTATCGTTATCGTGAACCCAATATCGTGTATCGTATCATATCGTGAACTGAGTGTATCGTGACACCCCTACTGATGACTGATGATGTTCTACCCGCTGATGATGTCATGGCCCACACGACAGACACAAAGTCACTTATAGAATGGTGAAGCCACTTCTATAAGTGACTTTGCATTTCAGTCCGTCCTTCCACTCCATGATTGTGGGGCATGACATCATCCGTGGGTATGACATCATCAGTCAGGGGCGTTTGCATGCTCAGTTGATGGATTGTGTTCATTTCTAATATGACATCATCAGTCACCACGCCATAACGGACGGATGGACACACGAGGTCACTTATAGAAGTGGCTGTGCCGCTTAAAAATATATAAGCTCAGTGTCATTACATTAACTGTCACTTACTGCCTCAGCAATACATGGGTTTCATTAAAGAATTCAATGGTGTCCTCTTTAACTGTGTGAATGTGTGTGTGAGTGGAAGTATTTTAGAATTCAAAGCCAAGGTGCCCTGACAGTATGTCATATATCTGTGACACTGTGACGACCATGTATGCTACATAAGTGCTAGGTAAGGAGATATGAGCCAACGAGTTTGAGATGTTAATGAGCACTCAATCTGTAGGAATTGCTAATGATCTCAGTTATGGATTGGCTGTCATTGATTCATTAAGATTAGTGTATAACCCTGGACGGCGCTTTGCACATCACTTTATCGACGCGGTTCACTCTAGGCTGATGTGAGCGGCTAATCAAGTGCCATCCAGACAGCTGGAAAGCACATATGCCATTTGGGGGACACTTTTATCCAAAGCACCGCACAGTACGATGAGTGCCACTTTAGCATGGCGGGCCATGGGGAATTGAGCCAATAACGCTGGGCTGGCATTGTAAGTGACATGCTGCACTCACTGAGTTGAGTACTACACAGGTTTCTCCCATTTGGAACCAAACCTACCAGGCTGCTATTTTCAATATTTTTCCTGCATATTTTTTACAGTTTGAACACATCTTACAGATCCTAATTAGGGTGATGATATGTATTATGTGCAATGTGCCTGGTTTTATACGTTGCTTTTCAGTGATAAATAAATAGCTGTGAATATGTAAATCTGTGCGTGCTATTTGCCATGCTGCCCACTCATGTGCATGATGCATATCCTCAGTGCTGGTGAGTCTAGATCGACTATGCTAATAACAATACAACACCAATAGGGTTTGTACATGCTACGGATATTTGCCATATTACCTGCTTCTCCATGAACCATTTTGTTTCAGTGACACCCAATCATTCATTTTGTTGTTGTTGCTAGTTCGGCCACATCTCCACAGCAGTAAATATCCAGGAAATGGCCTTCCCAGAGAGGCGCAAATTTTCTATGTTAGTACGTCCATATGTTGTGTACAATGCTTTGTGCGAGGTTCTCCAAGTTTTCTCTGCTGCCCTTGCAAACTAATATTGTCTCGGGAGAGTGAACGCTATCGTGTTGCGTTATCCCTAATGCCAATCAAAGCATAATCAGTGTCTCACGTAAGACGAGGTAACACTTCTGAAACCGCAACTCAGCGAACGCCTTCGTCCGACTTCTCTTCAAGCCGACGGCCCTTGATGGTTGGCGCTCAGCGGAAGGTGACAGACCGTATACCTCTTTCCCTTTAATTAAAGCACTCATCTAGCAGCCCTGATTGACATGCGCTTCCCACACATGGCCAAAGGTGTGAAGTTAAGGAAGGGGGGAGGGAGCGAGGGAGAATGGAGGTCAGGGGAAGGTTAGAGAAGAGGGAAAGAGGGAATTGATGGAAGGGAAGAGGGTGATGGGAAAAAAGAAGGTAGAAGATGAGAGGAGAGGAAAGATGCTAAGAGGAAGAAAAGGTGCTGATCTCTCTCTTTTTTTTAAGGAGAGTGGGTGGACCAACTGGACCACTTCCCTTATCTTTATTTCGACAGCAGGCGAGCTGAGAGGGAGACGGACTCGAGCAAACAGCAGAGAAAAGGGTTTGGGGACATGCGGTCCTTGTCCACATGGGCAAAAGGGTGTTTCCAGAGGCAGTGTGCTCAGTGCTCTTCTGGATGCTTTCTCTTAAAGATGATGCATACATTTTAACATGAATACATAATTGCATTAAAGCTGTTTAATTACCGTAAACAATCAACGACATTGCTAAAAGTGGGCGGACATGGTAGTGGCCAATCAAGGAATTCATCGCCTTTTAAGATATATATTTTTTTATTTACTGTAACATTTGAAATGTTGCTATAGCGCCCCCTATAGGTATAATGACCTTTTTCTTTTCAATAGTAGCTCAGAGTACATACCTGCACCCGTATGCAAAGTTTGGTTACCATTAGAGTTATCAGTTTCTGGCTGCGCCCCATGAGACTGACAATTTATACATGCTCTACTGTAATTGGTTGGGTCGGGTGGGGCCCGGGCTTCAAATTACTAGGTCGGGTCTGGTCGGGTTTGAATTTTCAGGCGCGTTAAGAACTCGACATTAGAACAGAAAAACAGTAAGGGTTTCCTCTGTTTACAGCTTCTGTTCCTCACCACTGCATTGTGCAATCTGCACCCAGAAATGTTGTTTGATAGTTTCCATGTTGAGATAAAACAATAATGCAGATATGGCTTTTGGACTGAGAGTCTTTGTTACCATGGCAATGCTAAATGGACTGCATTTATATAGTCCTTTTTTAGTCTACCGACCACTCACAGTGCTTCAAAACAATGCCTACATTCACCCACATCAGTGTATGAATGCTACCACGCAGGGTGCTGGTGCAACAATCGGGAGCAATGTGGGGTTCAGTATCTTGCCCAAGGACACTTCGACATGCGAAATGGAGGATCTACCACCGACCTTCTGATTGGTGGACCACCTGAGCCAGCCGCACCAATCAAAGTAATCCCCAATACAGATGAACAACAGTCTTGATAAGAGATGTTGGCCCTGTGTATCTTAATGGATAGACATTTGATTGATTTGATTCACACCCATGAAGGTAGCATGCAGTAATGGTACCTTACCACCAGGTGCTTTGGATATACAGTACAAGTACAAGTATATTTATTGTCATTGTTAAATTGCTCCAACAACGAGATATAGACAAGCATCTCCCTGAGACGTACAGTGAAACACCAAGGTAAAGTGCATCGGCCCGATTAATAACTACCAGTCTTAAGTTTGGACATACCTGATTGAATGTACTTTTTTCATTCTCTTAAAGCCATTTTGATTTAAAGTCTTATGCTTAAATGCTTGAAATGTGTTCTATGTCTGCATTTCTTTCCCAAGAAAAGGCAAAGGGCAGCTACTTAAAAAACAAACAAAAAAGTAAGATATTTTTAATTTCTTTAACACTTTTTTGGTAACTGCACATTTTCTCACTGTGATGTCAAGAAATGGGCTCCCTGTAGAAGACCTGGTTGATATCTATAACACACTGATCAGACCATGTCTACAATATGGGAGTGTACTGCTTGTGGGCTGTACGGCTAAACAACGAGCCACCATGGACAGGGTTCAGAAAAGGGCTGTCAAAATAATGATGAGGTTCAAGGACATCTCTTTGCATCTCCCTGATCTGCAGACAGGAAGAGAACAGGCCACTGTGAAGCTGATTCAGGACATGCACCAGCCTAACCACCCACTCCACCACATCCTCCCTCCTAGTAAGGAAGAAAGGACTGGCCGTGTTCTGCGCAGAGGCAATCAGTTGTCTTTGCCAAAAACCAGAACAAATAGACTGAGAAACTCCACCATCTCCTGTGGCGTCAGGCTTTTTAATGGGCTGTAGCGTTGATTGTATTTTTGATGTTGGGGTCTGTTTTAACAATGCATAATGTATGTGTATTTTTTTGTTGTTGTTTTTTCGAGTGTACATTCTGCATAATTCAATCATGTATTGCAAGTCAGAATGATTAAACTCAAACTCAAACTCAAACTCAAACTCAAACATAATTCCATTTGTGTTATTTCCTAGTTCTGATGTCTTTTGCTTTTTGCTAAAATGTGAAAATAAAGGAAAATTTGTGTCCAAACTTCGTCATCATCGTCATGTAGCGTCAACCAAACATCATGTTGTGTCATGAGTAAAGACGCCTCAAGCCTTTGACTACTGAGACAGTCAGTGAGGAGGCGATTTGACTACTGAGAGTCAGTGAGGAGGCAAGTTGACTACTGAGACAGTCAGTGAGGAGGTGAGTTGACTACTGAGACAGTCAGTGAGGAGGAGAGTTGACTACTGAGACAGTCAGTGAGGAGGTGAGTTGACTACTGAGACAGTCAGTGAGGAGGAGAGTTGACTACTGAGACAGTCAGTGAGGAGGAGAGTTGACTACTGAGACAGTCAGTGAGGAGGAGAGTTGACTACTGAGACAGTCAGTAAGGAGGAGAGTTGACTACTGAGACAGTCAGTGAGGAGGCGAGTTGACTACTGAGACAGTCAGTGAGGAGGAGAGTTGACTACTGAGACAGTCAGTGAGGAGGAGAGTTGACTACTGAGACAGTCAGTGAGGAGGTGAGTTGACTACTGAGACAGTCAGTGAGGAGGAGAGTTGACTACTGAGACAGTCAGTGAGGAGGCGAGTTGACTACTGAGACAGTCAGTGAGGAGGAGGCGAGTTGACTACTGAGACAGTCAGTGAGGAGGCGAGTTGACTACTGAGACAGTCAGTGAGGAGGCGAGTTGACTACTGAGACAGTCAGTAAGGAGGAGAGTTGACTACTGAAGTCAGTGAGGAGGCGAGTTGACTACTGAGACAGTCAGTGAGGAGGCGACTTGACTACTGAGACAGTCAGTGAGGAGGCGAGTTGACTACTGAGACAGTCAGTGAGGAGGCGAGTTGACTACTGAGACAGTCAGTGAGGAGGAGGTGAGTTGACTACTGAGACAGTCAGTGAGGAGGAGAGTTGACTACTGAGACAGTCAGTGAGGAGGAGGCGAGTTGACTACTGAGACAGTCAGTGAGGAGGAGAGTTGACTACTGAGACAGTCAGTGAGGAGGAGGCGAGTTGACTACTGAGACAGTCAGTAAGGAGGAGAGTTGACTACTGAGACAGTCAGTAAGGAGGAGAGTTGACTACTGAGACAGTCAGTGAGGAGGCGAGTTGACTACTGAGACAGTCAGTGAGGAGGCGAGTTGACTACTGAGACAGTCAGTGAGGAGGAGGTGAGTTGACTACTGAGACAGTCAGTGAGGAGGCGAGTTGACTACTGAGACAGTCAGTAAGGAGGAGAGTTGACTACTGAGACAGTCAGTAAGGAGGAGAGTTGACTACTGAGACAGTCAGTGAGGAGGCGAGTTGACTACTGAGACAGTCAGTGAGGAGGAGGCGAGTTGACAGGATGAAGGGTGCAGACAACCTGACAACAGTGAATGGAAATGGAAGTGCCGCTGTACGGGCTGATAAATGGTCTATAACGCAGACCTAATGGCGGTGCGAGGGTGCGGCTGTATACAGGAGCCATTGAATAGGCACTTGGCTCATTAGGTTGAGGAGCTGAGGAGATGAGAATGACACGACTAAGCTTTGATGTGCTGACAGCTAGAGAGCTCATTCTCTCGCTCTCCGTCGGCCATTATTCCCTCGTTTCTCGTCTTTTTCTCCCCTCCTCGCGTTCACATGTTCTCTCACTCTTGATAAACTCCCAGCTGGATTATTGTTCCCCATTTTCTGTCGACATTTTGTCTCATCTCTCTCTCTCCTGCCGTATCTCCTCCTCATTCATTTCTTCTCCTCACATCGTCTCATTCTTCTCCTTCTCCCTGTGCTCTGTGTGGATATCTATAGCAACAGCCTGACAGGACGTTCAGGTGGGCGAAGGCGTGAACATCCATCAGGGGGAAAAAAACTGAGCAAATGATATCTGCAGAAGCCACAGGATCTTCACAAGCTTGGCTGCTCATGTTTAACAGTTTAGAGTATATTTAGAGTATACTCTAGTTAAAATAGTTATGGGTGGGCTGGTTTGAGTTCATAATGTACGAAGAAACAGAAAATACTGGTATGAATGAGCAGTTTGCACCCACACTGGTTGGCTGTATTCAATGCCATCTACCAGTCAGGCATGATTTTGAAAATGCTGCACATCTTTATCTTCACCTTTCTGTTGTTCTGTCTCTCACACAGGCCTACACACACACACGCACGCACGCATGCACGCATACACACACACACACACGCACGCATGCACACACACAAACACACACACACACACACACACACATACACACACACACACACACACACACACGCACGCACGCACGCACCTTCTGCTTTCAGAGGTGCAGCCTAAGACAGCATCATAGCTTTTGGACATGTGCTTTACTGCCAGAAAACATTTGAGAGAATTAACAAAGCATTTGATGGATGCTTTTATCCAGAGTGGCCAGATGTGCGCACACACAGGGAATGAAACCTCTAACCTTGGCAGTAGTAGTGCCATGCTCATGGTACAGGAGCATCCCTCACCTAGTTTAACACTATACGCCCATAAGCTTTATACATGTATACAGGACCACCAAAAAAAGCAGCTAGGCAGTGAGTCAGCGAGTCGGACCGCAGCTCATCAGAACATTATTACGCAACCTTTGCCATCCCCGCTCCGCTGGCACCGCTCGCAGAACTGCATCGCTCTCACACCAGCGCTGTGATGAGGTCTGACTTAACCTTGGTGAGGTGCATCACCTCCAACAATAACACTATCCTTGTCACAACTGCAGAACATCAGCTTCCGGGGATGAGGGTACCATGAGTGGAGGAGATCAGCCCAGAAGATGAGGGCGAGTTTTGGTTTGGGGCTTGCACGTTGATGTGTTCAGCAGCACCACTGCCTTCTCAACATGTCTTTTTGAACGTTTCGATACAGTATGTGTTTCAATACTCCAGTTTCCCCCTTTTCATCTCTAATCTGCTGCTTTGACGGCTCTTTCTCCACCTTCCTCTTTCTCTAACATTGCAGCATTGTCTGTGCATCCCAAGAGCAACAGAAGGCTGAAAATAGCCTGCCAGTGCTTAGCCTCCTAACAAGAGCCTGGTTGCTACGAAACAAATAGTCAAAACAGTTGGTTATTAATTGTTCATTTGCGGCAAAGAAACAAACACCTCCGAGGGGCAGTGCCTCTATGTTGAACAGTAACACATGTTGAAAGCGTGTGCCTGCTGAGTTAAGCTGGGGCCTGCTTGCTCACAGTCATGTCTACAAGGCAAGCTACAGAGAAAAATGCTAAAATGCACCCCAGTTGCACCTGTCACATCACTTCTCCGGAGTTAAAAGAGCAACACCCTGTCCCAGGACTGGTGTACTCAGCTGTCAGTAACATCTGATGGTGCTTGAGGACAAAAAAGATCATATTTTTTGTTCTCTGGTGATCACTTGTCATGTATCTCTGAATTGAAAGTGACTGAGCTTGCTGCTCCCAAATGAGCAAAGCCTCCGAAGTGAATCTAAAACACTTAGAAGCCTAAACTTCCCTCTGTCCCAGTCAGCTATGATTGTAACCTGTGTAAAGACACAGCTTGGCCTCTGGATAACTAAGGAATCAGTAGCAAAATTATAGCACACACACACGCACACGCGCGCACACACACACACACGCGCGCACACACACACACACACACACACACACACACACACAAACACAAACACACACACACACACACACACACCAATCAATCTTCGAATAATTGTTGACACCCCTAGATTATAATCTGGGGTGTCAACAATTAATCGTGGAGATGATGTGCCATGGGCACACTTTTTGTATACATTGTGACATCATCAGTGTCACAATGGGTCTGTGAGTGTGAAGGCGTAAAATGTCACTGTAGCACCCGCTATGGTTGCATCAGTGACATTAGTGATGACATTTGTGTGTGTGAATCGTAATTAATACAAATAATTTATTCAGTTACATGTATCATAGACTACGCAAATAAGATGCAGACTGCACTTGGAGGTTATGATGAGGGAATGACTGAGCTAAAGGCCCATTCACATCTAGAAAGGACAACCACAAACTGTAACGATACATTGTTGTGGTAAATAGAGGTGGGTAAACTATCGCTCAGTAGTTTACCCACCTTGCTTCCCCTCATTGATTGATAGAGTTGATCTGAAAATGGGTGAGTAAACTCATTTCAAAGAGGTGGCGGGTAAACTAAGTTGACTTATGTTTACCCCCCACTATGCCCCTTATTGTTGCACAACGTAAAGAAGCATCAGTTGAGTGAGCTCCTGATGTTTTCCACTGCCTTCTTTCTTAGACTAAACCAAAACTATAGTTCTAGTTAGACATTTGGGCGGTGCCAGCCACCCGCTGGGTCGGGAAAGGCTGGCTTCTATTAGGATGTAGGGTTCTTTGTCAATTTGCAGCACTGCCATCATGCAATATTCTCCCAGCAAATATCATGAGGAGTTTCATGTAATCATCAGTGCAGCAGTACCATGCCACCAAATACTGGGGAACATCTTGGGAGTGTAGTTGGTTGCATCTGACGGGAAGAGTCAACTCTTACGACACAACAGACGTTGTGACTCGCTCACCAGCTGGTACTAAATTCATGCCGGTCCTGATTTGGTTCCGGGTAGTTCTGGTTATCTCCACGATTATATTATTGATTGATTATGATTATGTTCAATTAGTACTTAGACCAGGGCAAGAATAAATAGACCTAACCCAGAACCGCATTCTGGGTTAGGTCTATTTGGTTAAGAATCTGGCCAGGCCTGCAGGAGCTGGCTCTGTGTTACAAATTGAGACGGTAGAAGTACTAGATTCGGGAGGGTGTGGTTCTGGTAGGGTACGTGTTAAGTGGGCACTACTAGTAGACTCGGCTGGGGGTTGGCTGGTGGTCCGCGTAGCACCGTAAAGGGTCACTGATGCTATGTGGTTATTCTGCATCACCTCAAAGATCATCCTCTGCAGTCCGAAGCAGAAGGTGGAGCCGAAGGGGTTGGTGTTATTGTCTGATGATGACCTGTGCAGCACCACAGGCTTTTCCATGGGATGTCCCAGAAGCTCTTGAATCTGATCCCACTTGCTGTACGTGGTTAAAATGCACTCTTCCACCTGAGAATCAGCTCCTTCTTTCTTGATGACTAGTGGAATTTTAAAGTCACATCGATGATATATGTTGAAATTGTAATGTCCTGGGTAGTTGGTATGCAGGACAAACTTCTTGACCAGGTGACTTGTAGAGTCAAACAAGATATCCACTCCGAGCGTGAAATAGTTGAAGAAGTAGTCATTACATTTTGAAGGGACCTGCTTGTGAGGCGATGGAGAGTGGATCTTCATCTTATCCTCAGACTTGTAGAAGGCTTTGTCTGGTGAGCCCAGGACCGCATGTACATCTTGACAGGAGTCTCCAAAGTAGACGTTCCTCTCCAGGGATCTCACTTTAGCATCAGCCATTACCCCAGGACCGCAGCATACAGTGAGAAGACAGAGTTTGAGTCCCAGAGGCCCTGCCCCATCTCTCAGGACATCCACACACTTTGCATACACATTACCAAGGAAACAAGGCAATGGCATCACTGGAGATCTTGTATCTTGTAGGTTGTTGCCAGTGTATATGTGCATCCTCTTGACCACGGCCCCGTGGGGAATCTCATACTTGGGAATCTCGTACTTGGGAGCTTCGTTCCATGAGTCCAGTTGGAAGGAGAAGGACAGGCCTCGAAAACTGAGATGGAACAGCTGCTCTGCAGCATTGTAAACTCCAGGATGCGTAGCTCCAAATGACCTGTCTATTTGCTCTATTGTAGGGACAATGGCCTGAGAGTTAAAGTGGACTCCGCAGTATTTCAACTTTACTTTGCTCAGGTCATACACTTCAAGCACCTTGAGTCTTTGATTTGCGGCGTCAAACAGCAGTTTCATTCCATCCTGAGGCAAGTTCAGAATGAGGTCATGACTGAGTGGCCTCTGTTCACTGTATAGCATCTGGACAGTCTTGATGCGGCAGTGTTTCTGCAGAATAGAGATGGCCTGGGCCAATGGCATCCCTAAGGCAAATTCCCATTGCTCATTTCCTAGTGATCTCTCAGGCACCACTTCCAGATCCAGCATTGGCAAGTACTAGGGGGCAGCTCACCTCACCTCAAGACACAATGAGACCCTCTGACTTACCGAAACAGAGAAGTCAATGTGCACAGCGCCACCTAAGGCTGAAAATCAGCTGTTATCACAATATATATATATGTAGGATTACACATTACCTTAGCCAAGGCATCACTGTTGACATCACAGACATTGTGATGTCATCAGTGATGGAATCAGTGAAATGATTATTTATTCAACCTTTATTATACATCACTGATAACATCACAACTTAGGGCATAGACATTGTGACATCATAGCAGGGATGTCATCAGTGATACAGTAGCACTGATGGCTTGAGTGACATTATTCACTGATGACACTATTGAGGTCATAGACATTCTTCAGTGATGTCATAGCAGCATGAGCTGTCATTGGTCTATGTAAGATGAGACTATAGCAGCGTGAGCTGTAGTGTGCTCGAGTGAGATCGTAGATGAAATCACAATGAGGTCAGAGACATTGTGACATCATCATTTATGTCCTAAAGGTGAGGCTATAAGTGGTACTACACTAATTGACTGTGAGCACGAGTGAGCAATTAAATGCCTAAAAGGAAGGGATTGGTGCCGTACCCCAGCAGAAGCCACTGTTAAACTGCTCTGGGCAGGTCAAATCAATGTAATTTTGTGTGTGTGTGTGTGTGTGTGTGTGTGTGTGTGTGTGTGTGTGTGTGTGTGTGTGTGTTATTTATTGTCAGAAATATTGGAACAGACTAAAAACGCATCTCTTTAGAACAGACTAAAAACGCATCTCGGCCTGGGTTCAGGATAGCACTATCTCATAACTGTTTTACACCCTTTTTATTCTTTTTTCCCCGTAATGCTTTTTATTGTATTTTTCTACTTTACAGTGATTTTGAATTGAATTTATTATTATTATTATTATTATTATTATTATTATTATTATTATTATTATTATTATTATTATTATTATTGGCCATTATTCTCTTTCTCACAGGAACTCCTATCGCTCCAACCTCCCTGAACAACACGAGACAATTCTCTGGACAGTAATGTAAAGTCATTCTGCTTCTGATTATTCAAGGGTTATTCAAGGGTTTAATAGCAGGAGTCAAATCCTGTGAACATTTTCAGGAAGAGAATTTGAAGTTAATAAAAAAAAATAGAACAGAAAAACACAAAACAGCAGTTATCAGATGGAATACATTACAAGGATGAATAATTCATTGATAATTAACTAATGAATAAATTGATTTCACATTCCACTCGCTCATACATACTGTGCTGCTATATTGATTCTTGTATGTTTCTATGTTGTGTATCTTGAATTTTGATATGTTGTCTTATTATCTTTTTCCAGTGGTTATCGATAGAAATACAAAAAGAAAAAGGTTAAATATGAATACTTCATGAACACAGGTGTCACTGATTAGAAATTAATCAATTGTAGAAGTGGGAAGGAATGGGAAATGAGAAAGTGTGTGTAAAAATCAGAAAGGAAAGTTGGAAATTGTTCCAGTGTTGCAGTTGCTTAGGTCTCAGCATTCCAACCATTCCTCAAATACCGAAACAATGTGTTATGCAATATGTTATGCTACACCCTTCAGACAGGAGATTAGTCTGAGATAATTTCCTTGATTTTTAGAGTGCCATCTTTCCCATTTGGTTTTAGTGCTTATTAGGATTTTGCTGACAGTGCTAGATACGTGCACATCTACAGTAGGATGATATGGATTTAGGGGAACACTAGGTGGAGGCATAGAGCAGCTCTAGGGAAAGTCTCATAACTACATACGGGATAAAGGTCATGTTGTCTCGATTTAACGGCTGCGCACTGGCAGCCTGTGAGATACCTAAGAAGGGAGACACACGAGATTGATTAGGACCAGAGACCTTTTATATTAGATAGAGACACACTCCAGGCCCAATTGGAAGAAATTATACTCTTCCATTCTCCTAAATGGGTGTGGTTATCGTGATTGACTGTCTGTCAATGGTATGCAACTTTACTGGCTGACCAGTCTCCTAAGGGGGCGTGGCAGTGGCACAGATACAGGAAGTGACTGGAAGTTGGGGTGTCTCTATCTAATATTAAAGGACTCTGTTAGGACGCCGACAGCAGACTGCGAGGAGCGAAGCAGCAAGTGACACCGGGGAGATTTGGTGGTCTCACGTGAAGCTACTGTTTATTGAGGACAGCTGGTCGCGTTTGGTGACGTCACATCAAGATGGTGACCGGGGTGTTTTGACCATTGGCTTGTTTGCAAACCACGTGATCATGTCAGTGGGCAACCAGCAGCAGGCTACATAGGAAGCGATAGGAAAGCACTCGCAAAATCGGACAAGTTGCTGGAAAAACCGCTTCTCTTCATTGCATATGGATCATATTCTATATGTTTTGCAATCTTCTGGCGATACCTGCAGTGTGGAGCGGCATCCAACCTCTTGCATACTCACTTTCCTCCATTCTCCATAGTACAGTTAGCTCTGTGAGAGCTGCCGCTCAGACGTCACGGAGACATCATCCGAATCACGTGGTGGAAAACAAGCTATTGAGGACAGCTGGTCGTGTGTGGAAACACTGATACGCACACCTGGTGGAGCTGATGAACAGTCTTCATTAGCTGTGCCGCTACTTCTGCAGCACAGTTAATGAAGACTGTTTGTCAACTACTAGCGAATGCTACGGGTGTGGCAAGCAACGGCGCATGACACGATAGACTTTGATGCAACTTCTGGACCCAACAATAGACTCGGATAATCTACATGCAACACTTCTGCACTTCACATTCAAAATGGTCCAACTCACACCGACGCCACGGAGCTGGGTATCGCCAAGCCAGCCGCGCCCCGGTCCAGAGCCAGTCCACGATGGATAACGGGAAAGACCTTGAAGAATCGTGAGTTCATGTTATCTTTACCCCCTAGGAAGATAACTAGCTCCCGACTCTGGCGTATGTATGCACTGCACATATGCACGTACTCACACGACCACAAGAGGTCGCATTCCTAAACATCGGTTGTTTTAACCACCTTGAAAATCGTCCAATGTTGTTGTTTTCCTTGTGAGGACCGGTGCATTGAGCGGTAGATCTTTCTCTCTCAGCTCCATGAGTCTGTCTCTCTTTCTCTCTTCAGCTCCATGAGTCTGTCTCTCTTTCTCTCTCAGCTCCATGAGTCTGTCTCTCTTTCTCTCTCAGCTCCATGAGTCTGTCTCTCTTTCTCTTCAGCTCCATGAGTCTGTCTCTCTTTCTCTCTCAGCTCCATGAGTCTGTCTCTCTTTCTCTCTCAGCTCCATGAGTCTGTCTCTCTTTCTCTCTCTTTCTCTCTCTTACACACATTGGACTCTTGCAGCCTCGGGGAATAGGCGGTTGCGGTGAAAAAGGAGGTGCCTTTAGAGGCCTATTAGCCACAGTGGCTCTGCCATGTTGATATGGGGGCATTTAACTTGAGCTGCTTCTCTCTCTGCCTCTATCTGTCTTCATCTGTCTCACTCTGTCTGCATTTCCCACTGTTTGCGTTTGTGTCTAGCATCATTCATTTATTTGCAGCCACCACAACAAACGCTTTGGGACACCTTCAGTTAGGAGCCGCTTTGACAAGAACACATTAGCATGCATGTCTACGGACACACACGCGCACGCACGCACACACACACACACACACACACACACACACACACACACACACACACACACACACACACACGCTCACGTACATGTGCAGCACACACGTAGCCTGTATGCTCATTAGAACACATTAGACCTCTTCAAAGTGAATGAGACATGTTTATATTGATACAAACACTTAGCGTGTCTGTATGTTCATGTTCATGAATCATCACGCAATGTCTTATGGAGGCGGGCTGGCATAAGCCTGTCAGCAGCATGTGCACACACACACACACACATACACACACAAGCACAAGCACACACACACCTACCTACACACACACACACACACACACACACACACACACACACACACACACACACACCACATTAAGTCTATGCCCTTCAACACACATATATCATACATGCAAACATATATGGTGAAGAGAGAGAGCTATCTATGGTGGCAGGTGGGTTTGTCATGGGGGGTTAGAGTCCCTTCTAGGCCAATATCAATTAAGGATCACACTATAGCTGAAATAGTATGGCTGAAAAGTATCTAATACTCAATTTTAAATAGTTCCGTTAGTCAAACAAATATCTAACCGCTTTGTGTCAAAGATTAGATAACATAACTTACAGATATAAACAGTGTGACACTGTTCTTTTTGTTGCTTGCTTGTCTACAAGGTGAAGAATACAAATGAGTATCGTTTTCTTTCCTTTTTTTTTACAGAGAAATCAGCTTTTCTGCCCCTCTGCATCTCTCCGTGCTGTCACTTTCACCTGAGGCCGTACTCCTGACATCACGTCGGTCAGCTGACATGGCCCCATGTCCCAGCGCTGACCCGGCGGACTGACCTTATTACACGGCGGCCATGTTAGTGCCAATTCAAAGTGGCAGGGGGTAATTGGCACCTGTTTCGGTGTGAGGTGTGTGTGTGTGTTGTTCAGGGTACATGCATCTGTGGGTAAAAGATATGAATGCCAATATCTGTGTTGTGTGTGTGTGTGTGTGTGTGTGTGTGTGTGTGTCTGTGTGTGTGTCTGTGTGTGTGTGTGTGTGTGTGTGTGTGTGTCTGTGTCTGTGTGTGTGTGTGTGTGTGTGTGTGTGTGTGTGTGTGTGTGTGTCTGTGTGTGTGTGTGTGTGTGTGTGTGTGTGTGTGTGTGTGTGTGTGTGTGTGTGTGTGTGTGTGTGTGTGTGTGTGTGTGTGTGTGTGTGTGTGTGTGTGTCTGTCTGTCTGTGTGTGTGTGTAGAGAAAAGAGAGAGCATATCACACTTGAGACAGAGCTTAGTCGTTGGCTACTCTCTCACTGTAAGAGGCTGTAAACACCTCAAATATAGACTGTGACTGTTCTTTTTCCATTCAACATTCAAAGAGGACCTCAATCCTCAACTAATCCTGTCATGTGAAGGAGGTGGTTGGAATAGAAATAGAAAACGTAAATATTTAAAGACTAGATCAATAAATACTTTATGAATATGATTAAATGTGCTTATTATCCCGGTGGATTCTGTTTGGTAGCCTCATCATGTAGCCTGTGTGTGTTAGATAAAACATGCATGAGTGTGTATACTGTGTATATATAGAGTACATATAGCTTTGCCAAACACGTATACTTTGCCGTACTTCACATTCATTAAAATTCCATACATTCATCCCAGGCAGCTGCCCAGTATATACAGCCACAGTCCTGCTGCTCACTGCTGCAGTTGGGGGTGTATTTGGGCCATCTAATATTCCCTTACAGTATGTATGATCAATTTACATGTTAGTACCAAATTAAGTTATATATGCCTCAAAGACATTGGCGACTGGATGTCTGCCCACCACCTCAAGCTCAACCTTGGTAAGACAGAGCTACTCTTCCTCCCAGGGAAAGACTGCCCTCTCGCTGATCTCTCCATCTCCATTGACAATACCACTATACTTCCCTCCCAAACAGCTAAAAACCTTGGGGTGATCCTTGACAACCAGCTGTCTTGCTCAGCCAACATAGCTGCGACAGCACGCTCCTGTAGGTTCTCCCTCTACAACATCCGCAAAATCCGTCCCTTTCTCACAAGGAAGCGACTCAACTCCTGGTCCAGTCACTTATCATCTCTCGCCTGGACTACTGCAACGTGCTCCTGGCCGGCCTACCTGCCACCGACATCCGACCGCTTCAGCTCATTCAGAACGCTGCAGCCCGTCTGGTATTCAACCAACCCAAATTCTCTCATGTCACTCCCCTCTTCCAAGACCTCCACTGGCTTCCCATCTCGGCACGCATCAAATTCAAGACACTGGTACTGGCCTACAGGGCAGTACACCAGTCAGCTCCCCTGTACCTGCAATCTATGGTCAGGTTCCAAACCTCTTAGCGCTCCCTTCGCTCCTCCACCAGTGCAGGACGCCTCGCCCCTCCCTCGCTTCGGGGGCTCAAAAGTCGCTCATCCCGATCTCGACTCTTCTCGTCCCTGGCACCTCAATGGTGGAACGAGCTTCCACCTTCGGTCAGGACAGCTGAATCACTGCCAATCTTTCGGAAAAGACTAAAGACACACCTTTTCAGGCTCCATCTGGGCCCTTTGGATAAAAGCGTCTGCCAAATGACGTAATGTAATGTAATGTAATGTATATATATATATATATATATATATATATATATATATATATATATGCATATATATATATGCAGCTGTTCACTTTTTTCCTTTTTACAGTATGACGATTCAATCTGCAGTGTGAGCGAAGCCTTGCTGGAGTCTGTTATGAGCATTGTGTTGCTCAAGGATACTTGGACAGGATACATGGCTGTTATGGACACATCACATCGACTTTTACAGGGATCAAACATGCGCTATGGAGCGGTCTATAACTATAGGTCAAGCCCAAAACAAGACATTTCAGAAACAGAGCTGCCAGCTTGGCTGGGGGGAAAACTTCACACAAACATGCCCAAAATGCTAATCAGTAGAGAGCATAGATATTATCACAATTATTTCCAGATTGGTGCTTGCAGCATTTTCTCAGGTGGAAGGAACTAAAACGTGAGGAGTGTGGATTCACTCAACTAGAAATCTGCTCTTGCCTAGCTTGTGTTTTCTCTGTTGTTCTTTGTCTTCTTATATATGTCGTTTCAATTGCCTTTATTGATTGTGTTTGGTAGATCTAGCTAGACACATTGTCTGTAAAGTCCTTGTGAATTAGGGCTATGTGTAAATAAACCAACTTGACTGAGGCAGGTTCTTTCTATTACATCAATTCAGCTTCACAATGAATGACTAACCATTCCAAATGCAAAGAAACAAACAACCCCTGTTTATTTAAATGTTGAGGTATTTCATTAAACTGTGAGGTGTTTGATATGTGCGGGTGGTATGTGCCCCGCTGGCATGACACCAGTGGGCGTGAGATGGGAAAAAAACAAGATATTTAAGTATCAGTTAGAAACCTATCAGTATTCTCCAGAAGTCAACTATGCAAATCCGCGATGATTAAATATCATAATTTGGATATAATAAGGAATGTTGGTATCTCAGAGCCGAGTTTGATATTTCAGAGGTCGCAGAGGAGCGACTCATCTGCTCTTCATCCCGTGCCAAGTTTCTTTAAATCCACGCTCCGAGGCGAGGAGAACATGAGAGGCTGATGACCTCAAAGCTTTGACCACGGAGAACACTCATCATGTGGCCAGAGGGCTGTGAGAACACGGGCATGATGGGAAACATGCTAACTAGATGAAAAAGGACAAATCCAATGCTACCGCTGCAGTGGAGAATGTGGTCTGTACAAATAAATAAGATCTAGATCTAGATTGGGAGTTTTTCATTGTGTGGATTCAGGGTGAAGGTTGGCGTGTTGGGTCAACTAGAGCCCTTTTCCCACATGCGCTTTGTACCGCAAAATGACCAGAATGTGGTCTAATGCCTGCATGTGAGAAAGGCGCCATGCCGGTATAAGCGCGACCCCGTCGTCCCCGACATTTCACCACTTTCGACCTAGTCAGAAGACCGGTATGCTCTTAAGGGGACGCAAGTGGAAACGGTTCCAGTCATTTTCCGCGACAGCGGTCCTTCAATCATGGGCGAGAAGTAGCCTATACACGTTGCTTAATGTTCCAGCGGGCATAATCTAATCATTCGCGCACATTAAAGCAAACTGGCGAAATGATCTTGTGATAGCCTAATAAGAGCAGTAGCCTATGTCAGCTTGCTGATTTCCGAAGGCAACCCCGGACACATCAAACGAAGCCAGTCTGCTTTCTCTACATACATACAAGCGTTGAGCAGCTTGCAAGCCTTTCTCGCTGTGTCTGTCTGTGGCTGCTGCTCTCGAGCAGAGAGGGGAGGGGGAAATCGGCTGTGTTGATTATGCTGGCGGCTTGACGCTGCTCTTAAGTCAAACGAGTGTGATTTATTGTGTGACAACTGACAAGCGAACTTATTTCGAGTTTTGCCGACCCCCCAAATAAGCTCCCCCCTCCCCCCGCCCCCACAACATACAGGCAAATTCGCTGATAGATTCCCACATGCGCGAGCCGAAGTGTGAAGGGAAATGTCCGATATTGACTTACAGGTAATTTTCCGGTACGCATGTGGGAAAACGGCTTAGCTAGAATAGCTAGATTATTTTGTCTGGCTAAAATCTGCTCTTGCCTACCTTGTGTTTTCGTTGTTATTTCTTATCTAATATTATATTTAAGTTTATTGATTGCGATTTGTTAAATCTAGCAAGAGACATAGACCAGAACTGCGCCGCGTCTTCAAGCGTCCAGCGCCAAGGCCGCGCCCCTTTTTAGGGGAAATCCACCATAGTAAAAGACGGTACAAGAAGCCGAAACTGCTTCAAACAAACTATTTAAAACGGTTTAATTTGATAGAGATATGCAGAAGAGTTGCTGTGTTGTTATAGTTTCACTAACAATAATTAAAAAAAAAAAACGGGTCTGCGATAGATATGTTTTAATAGAGTAGGGGTGACACCGTCAATGTGGCCGATGCATGTTACCTGGTGGAAACTGGATACAGCGTTCATATAAGTCAAGTCAAGTCAAGTAAAATTTTATTTATATAGCACCTTTCATACACAAAGGCAATTCAAGGTGCTTTACAAAAAAATAATCGAAAAAACAAGCAGCAAAGCAATTGTAGCACACGCCTCCTAATACTGCTGGTAGTGGAGGGAGTGCAGTAATTGTTATAGTTAGTAAAGACTACCAATAATACTGGACCAGAATCAGAAGATACCAGATACGAACAGGAGACAGAAAAGTGACTATTTGCAACATCCAATGACCACACGAGACAAGGAGTTAGAACGTATGAACTGGTACCTTGTATTTATATAAAACATTAAAGGAATAAAAGGAATGAAATAAAATAAGAACCATAAATTCAGTTTCAGTGAATAACAAAAATATCTCAGTTTCAGTTATTTAACAAAGCTTTCTTTTGTCACTCTTGTTTTAGCTTTTAACCACTGAGTTCTTTCAACTATCTTTCCCAGCTAGGTTATTTTCAGACCGGGTGCACCCTAATACGGTAAGTACTGTAATTCTGTATCAATCTCTATTTTAATATTTCAGGTAATCCAAGGATCCAAGGTAAGTATAAATATTAACACTGTAACAGTTCAATATTTTCACCTTTCAATTCAAATCAATCATTCAATAGTTCAAGAATACCCCAATATCAAATATAATCGAATGCACAGAAATGATCCTATGAATACTCAGTCCATTCACTCGAACTAGTGATGTTTACTGCTCAGTCCTTCCATAGGCACGGGGGGTGTTTGGAGAAGAATGAAGAAGGTAAGTGTCTTTCCAAGTCGAGTCAAAGAGAGGTAAGTCAAAGTCTGGGATTTGGGATGTGCAAGGGGGAAGTTGAGCGTACGAGTAGGGCTGGCGTTGTGTGATTATGATTGTTCGTCCTACCGCCGTGGCAGGAGAGGGGTAAGGTTGGCAGTTCTGGGCTCTGGGTTCTACTCAGGGACCTTCAGGAATCCAGGAATCATCAATCCAGGAATCCAGGAATCATCAATCCAGGGGTCTCATCTGGGTTGGGGTTGGCTCGCCATCGAACTTCAAATCGACTCAAAAAACCTGACCTGCAGTCATTGACATGGCCAGAATTGTTCGATCAATCAAATGTCTTTCAATCCTTTTTCTGATCAGGAATTAATCATTCTTTTAACTTCACCAAAACATGTATAAATTATAATGTAAATTGTATATTCAACACATTTTAAATAACCTTTACAGCAATTGAATTCCTGAGCAAAATGAAATAAAGTGTCTTTTTAGCTTAATATTAATGTAATTATTTTTTACAGTGCAACAAATAAATGCTAAATGAATTGCATCATCTTTTACAGTGCAACAAATAAATGCTAAATGAATTGCATCATCTTTCACAGTGCAATAAATAAAATACTTCACAAAACATGACTCATGTTGCTTCTAGACTAGTAAACAGTGTAGCAGCTTGAAAGCAGCTTAAAACATTGAGCAATAAAACACTCCACATAACGTTTTTCATACTCTTCTCAGTTGAGTTGTCAACCAGCTTGACTTTAGTTGAGCTAAACAGTCAGCTAATTGCACTGTAGTGTTCATCATTCAATGCTAATGTTGTTAGCTCCAGGCCTAGTGACTTGAAACTCGCTAGCTTAGCCTGCACCTCATGGCGCAGCATTAATTATTTATTTCTTCCGTGACTCACCAATTCGGGAGTTCCTCTGGTTTGTTCGGTCGGTTTCGGTGAGCAAGGCTTCTCACACAGGCATCTACAAGCTTACAACAAAGTACAGGCTGTTACCATTCTGATTTGACAACTTTAGATTGTGTTTTCTACGTTTTATCTGTGTTGCATTTTTACCGTTCAGCAGCACAGGTCCTCTCTCCACTGCGTCTCCCAGCGTTTGACTAACGTAAAATCTAGCTTGTCAACAGTGCTAGGATCGGCGCTCTGATTGGCTAAGGCACTTCAGTGCTGTTATTTCTCATTGGCTAAGGCACTTCCTGGGTTTTGTTAACTCTTTGTGACCTGGTTCAGACAGGCATGAGAGAGAATAATGTACTGCTGTTTTATCATTTCAATTGTATTGTACATGTGACTTTTCTATTTAAGGATTAGACTGTTTTTATATCTTATTTGTGACCTGGGTTACACCCTCCCCTCTTGAACCCATGCACGTCCCGTTGCATGCACAACTAGGCTGTGTAGTCACTACAGGGGGTGGTTGACCAGAGTCTGAGTCAGGACCATTAATCTCACTTAAAACATCAGTATAGGCTACACTTAGACCTTGAAAAAGTGCTTGTACTATAGAAATTAAAGGGTTGCCTATCTGAGGATAATGAAATTTCTTGGGCCTCTCTCTGTGTCTTTGTGATCGTCTGAGAAAGCTTTCAGCTTCCTGATTGTCATTATCAATTTGATTGTCTGATACGTCATTGGTCGTGTCTGTATTAACATTTGTGTTTTCCCTGATTTCCATCTCATCAGATGCACTGCTTGGTCCTGGACGTTCCTCTTCGCCTCCTGGCACATCAGATGTGTGACATGGCTCATCAGGAGTGTGCAGGATATCAACAGGTTCACAAGGTGCTTTAGATAGACTTGCATTTTCAGGTTCTGCTGAGACATTTCCTCCATCAGGTGAGTTTTCTGGAGGTAAGTGATCAGCAGGAGTGTCTTTTCCCTTTGTATTTATCTCATCTAGGTCTTCTGCATCAGCAGGATTTGTCACGTCCTGTTCCTCAGTATCCGGGATTTCAGGTGAGTGAGTTTCATCAACTGACTGATGGACTGAAGTAGATTCCAGTAGGAAATCAGGATTTGTCTTTGTAGTTCCTTCTATCTGAGTGTTTGGATGGTCGTGGACAGCGGTGAATCTAGTGGTGCTTTGAGAAGGGGATTCATGGAACCAGTGGACTACACCGTCATCCTCCAGATCACTTGAATCAGCAACCTCAGTTTCACTGACACCTGCTGTCTGACGTGTTCTCGGCCTTCGGACAGGTTTGGGCTGAGGAGGCTCTTCCTCTTCTGTCATTGGAAGAAAACTACATGGAAGGAGGAGATCACGATGCAGTGTACGTGTGGGACCTTCTCTATTTTCTGGCTTAACAGTATAGACAGGGAGGTCTCCAGCACGTTTGACTACAATATGGACATCGGCTTCCCACTTATCTGCAAGTTTGTGCTTGCCACGTAGTCGTACATTCCTTACTAAGACTCTGTCTCCAATTTCAAGACTTGAAGCTGTCACTTTACTATCAAATCTAGTCTTATTTCTTTCGGCTACTTTCTGGGAGTTTCGAAAAGCCAATTTATAGCTCTCTTCTAACCGAGATCTAAGGTCTTGTACGTACTGGGAATGAGATTTTTGCTGATCTCCCTTCAAGGGCAATCCATAAGCTAGGTCGACAGGCAGTCTGGGTTTACGCCCGAACATTAACTCATAGGGAGTGAACCCTGTTACCTCATTACGTGTACAATTGTAGGCATGTACTAAGGGTTTTACAAACTCTTTCCAATGTGACTTTTGTTTATTCTCCAACGTTCCTAACATGCCTAACAAAGTTCTGTTAAATCGTTCGACAGGGTTACCCCGCGGGTGGTACGGAGTTGTTCTGATTTTGCGAATACCTGCGACTTCACATAGCTCCTTGATCAATCTGGATTCAAAATCAGGCCCTTGGTCGCTGTGCAACCGCTCAGGTATGCCATAACAGACTATAAAGTTATCCCACAAACACTTAGCAACTGTTCTCGCTTTCTGATTGGGTGTGGGAATCGCGATCGCAAACTTAGTGAAGTGGTCGGTCAGTACTAGGATATCTTTCGTGTTGCTGCTATCGGGCTCGATCGACAAGAAATCCATGCATACTAATTCTAAGGGTCTTGTAGTCTTTATGGTTACCAGGGGTGCTGCTCTTTCAGGAAGGCTTTTTCTGCGTGTACAGCGGTCACAGGTTTTAACTTTACGCTCTACATCTGCAGATAGTCTTGGCCAGTAAAATCTAGTTCTGACAAGATCGAGAGTTCTGTCAATGCCCATATGGCCCATATCATTGTGCAAACTTTGCAGCACTGATGCTCTGAGTACTTCAGGTAGAACTAGCTGGTACGTAACCTGGTCTCCATCTTGTCTTTTTCGGTATAGCACATTGTCATGTAGCTCCAGTCGATTCCATTCCCTGAGCATGAGAGGGAGCTCTGGAAGTTCTTTACGCACAGTTGGAGGTGGTTTCTCTCCCAGTTCCATCTGAGCAATGACCTCTCTGATAGTTGAATCAGCTCTCTGTTTCTCTTTAAGCTCAGAGTGAGAAAGGGAAGGAATGACTGGTAAGCCGTGCTGGTCCTCTGCAATATAGCTCTCTGGGATTGCATCCGCGGAGACTGTAAGGGACTCAACGAGAGCGATACCACAGTTGCTGGAGTCATTTGCAACTACGAGATGACTTTCACAGATTGCTTTGATGGCATCCTGGTTGATTTCTTGGTTTTCTGTGTCAGCTAAGTGACGTTGAGTGAAGCGGGCTATGCGCTCTTGCTCTTTCTTAGACTGGGCGTCATTTAGAAGTTCTCCATGTGGCCGTCTGGAGAGGCCATCAGCGTCCAGGTTTTGCTTGCCTGCCCGATACTGGAGTTTAAAAGAGTAGTTGGACAGAGCTGCAAGCCATCTATAACCTGTGGCGTCTAATCTCGCAGTGGTGAGTATGTACGTTAAGGGGTTACTGTCTGTAACAACAGTAAAGTCAATCCCATAAACATAGTCATGGAATTTTTCTGTCACAGACCACTTGAGGGCGAGAAACTCTAATTTATGCGCTGGGTATCGGGACTCGCTTCGTGACAGCCCTCGACTGGCAAAAGCTATGACCCTAAGCTTTCCCTCCTGCTCTTGGTATAATGCTGCCCCGAGGCCAGTAGTACTGGCGTCCGTGTGCAGAATATAAGGCAGCTTGGGATCTGCAAAACCGAGAACAGGGGCTGTGGTCAGTTTCTCAATGATGGTCTCAAACGCTCTCTGACAGTTACATGTCCATCTACTTTCAAAGGGTTTTCTGGGGTCATGATATTGATCTGACTTCACCTTGACTTTAGGACTTTTGCGGAGTGGCGGATATCCACGGGTCAAATCATTAAGTGGTCTGACTATGGCTGCATAATCTTTAATAAAGCGGCGATAGTAGCCTGAGAAGCCAAGAAATGATTTCAACTCTTTCAGATTTTTTGGAATTGGCCAGGTTTTTAAGGCTTCAAGTTTTTCAGAATCTGTCTCAACGCCATTCTCAGACACTACATGCCCAAGATAACGCACTCTTGTCTGAAAAAACTTGCACTTTTCAGGAGATAATTTGAGTCCATACTCCTTGAGACGGGTGAGGACTCGCATTAATCTGCTCTCATGCTCCTCCAGAGTTTCTGAAAAAATGATGAGGTCATCCAAAAAGACCAGAACTTCTTTCAAGTTCATATCTCCTACACATTTTTCCATCAGTCTCTGGAAGGTGCTAGGCGCATTTGTTATGCCCTGCGGCATGCGATTGAACTCCCAGAATCCTAATGGAGTGACAAAAGCTGTCTTGGCTTTGTCAGCTTCGTCAACCTCAATCTGATAATAACCAGACTTTAGGTCGAGCACAGTGAACCATTTGGATCCTGTTAGCGCCGAAAAAGTATCTTGCAGGTTCGGGAGAGCATAGGCGTCCTTTATCGTTTGTAGATTGAGCTTCCGATAATCGATGCACAGGCGAACATCATTATTGCGTTTCCTCACAACCACAATGGGGGAGGAATACGGCGATTCAGACTCTCTTATCACGCCTGCATCAAGCAACTCGTGCAGATGTTTTCGCACCGCCTCGATGTCTTGAGGATATATGGGTCTGGCGCGATGCTTAAAGGGAGTCTCATCGTGGAGTTTTATATGATGCTTCACCTTGTCAGTGCATCCGAAATCTAAGTCATGATGAGCGAAGACTTCCGGCATCTCATTCAGTGTTTTAGTGACACGCTCTTTCCACTCCGGTGGTATTGGAGAATCGCCAAAGTTAAAGCTCAAGTCTGACTTTGATGTTTCTTCGGAATCAGCTGCATTGATCACGTTGTGTTGTGATAGGATGCTGTGGAAAGCTCCGAGCTCAGCGATGACACAGTTAGGTGGGATTGTGACATCCTGTTCTGATTCATTGTTGATCACTACAGGCACTTTATGTGGTGAGTTAGCAGAAAGTGTGATCAGGCAACTCTGTACACAAAGGCCACCTGGCAATGATGACTCAGTGGGATGGTCTACAGTAATCCATTTGTCTGTGGATTGGTTATGGACGTTGGCTGATCCCTCAAGAACAACACTGTGGCCCGCAGGAATGACAACAGGGGTCTTCCCTAGCATTTGGACTAAACCTACACTGCCATCTCTGTTCTGTTTTTGTCTTAGCTCAAGTATGTTAAGTACTGCCCTGTAACCATAAGGACTTGGTAGATGGTTTGGGGTCTTAATGTCTGAGTACCTTTCATATAGGACATCAAGTGTGTTTGTTCCTATTAACTCATTGAGTGCCAAGGACGGACATGTTCGTCATTTCAAATAGTAACGTAGAGTGCCAAGGACGGACATGTTCGTCAATTGCGTTTTTTGACGGTGGGGCGTCGATCAAAGCCTTCTGCCTCTGATGTACAAATATTATAGCTATTGGATGTGTCTAACCTATTTTACAGAACCCTTAGGTGGCGACAGTGCTCTCCACATAACAGAAAGGCAAGGAAAAAACAAAGAAGAAGTCGTTATGGAAACGGAAATCGCATCGCATCCGTATGCATCGATATGCTGAAGCACGTTACTGCAGCTGTGCCTGCAGCAGCCAATCTGCTCCCACAATTGAGCCGGACAGCACATCCGCACATCCACACCGTGGAGTTGTTATTATTCTCAACTGGAAGCATCGTTGCCGGTGACAAACACACGCGGAACGCTGTAAAAAAGCAGGATGTCGATGTCCCTTCACTGTGCGCACAGCAAACTCAGCAGAGAGCCACCACAGACAGGAGGAGGAGTGTGCAGTTGAGGCGAGGCGAGGCGAGGCGGGGCGGGGCGGGGGGGGGGGGGGGGGCACGCAGAGCAGCGCGCAACACCCAGACAGACCCAGGCAGCAGGACAGGATTGACAAACGCAAGCCAGAATATCCGATGCCCACCAGCAGCAAATCAAGACCAGCAAGAAGCTGCAACCAGCAGCGCACGCAGGGGCCAGCGCTGCTGGTTGTAGCTAAAAAATATTATTCTGCCAAACAGAATTCCCTGGCCTTCACTGTTTTATTGAAGGAAATTATTTTTGAGGTGTGACTACATTAGAAAAGATTAGCTTCAGAGTCAGTGATGTGCTTGAAATGTTTAATTTCACAAAAGGCCAATTATCTCAGCTTCTAGAAAAAAATTGCTGTTTTTGGATGAATCAAGCTATCTTCTCCGGCTCATAACTAAAGAACGGAAAATGGGATCAATAAACTTTTTTTTGCAGATGATAGAATAGAGTCTCATCGTTCTTTGTGCGTGTTCAGTGTTTACATAGTAATATCACACAATATTCTGTGGGCCTCGAGAAATCACTGAAAACGCTCTGAAACTCTGGCACTGGGAGCATCCGTTCTCCAAAAGTGGCTGGCACTCAATGAGTTAAGACTGGTGACTGGCTATCAGGGTGTACGTCAGGAACAACAAGAGCAAGGGTAGGTATTTCTATGTCAATTTCAAGAAAGTCTTTGGGGAATGTGACAGCCATCTCTATGTAACCTAGATAAGGGACAGATTGTCCGGCTGCACCTTCAACCTCTAAAAGATTATTAAGTGGTTTGATGTCTTGATCGGATAAGTTCTGTTTGTAGAACGACTCTGGAACTGTAGTTACTTGAGAACCAGTATCTAGAAGGCAACTATAATCTACACCAGCTATTTTGACAAGAGCTGTGCATTTGGACCCTACTAACCCTTTGGGCAGTTTGTAGACTGGTTTCTTCGTATAGGACTGGTTAAGGTTAACACGTTTTTTGCGCTTAATTTTAGCGGGACATAATTGACCGGCTTCAGCCCCCGTTCGCCCCGTAACAGAGACTGTGTCTAGTTTAACTGTTCAGCTGCAGCTATAGGGTTTTCAAGTTCCCACTTCCTTTGCCTTTCTTTCAACAGCTTTCTTTTCTCTGCGACCAAAGCTGGGTTTGGTTCGCTGTCGCAGTTGGGTTTGATGTGCCCATCTTCACCACATAGGAAGCAGTACCATGGTTTTGGCTTAGAGCTCTGATTTCTGACCATTTCCTGCTCAGATTCTTTCGTCCGTTTCTCAGATTTCTGTTTTTCACGTGACTTGCTGTTATAAGCTCCACTGGAATTGGAGGTTCCTTTTCTCTGTTGCTTTGCGGTCAGTGTCGCTAGTTGACTTTGGATCTCTGCCACTTGTCTACTAAGTTCTTGGGTAGTTGTGCTAAGTGCAGCACAGGCACCCTTTTCTTCCTCACAGCTATATGCAGTTTGCACTTGAGATGATGCTTTCTGCTTTGTGTTACCTAGATGCTGTCTCATGCGCATGGCTTTGGCTGCATGACGATCTTCCTCTGTGCGCAACAGTAATAGCAGCTCTGCAAATGATGGTGGGTTTGTCTTCTTTTGTTTTAGCTGGAGTTCAGTGAGAAGAGAATTATTCCAACATCCCCTGCAAAACTGTGTGAGAAGATGTTTGTTAACTTCTTCACCTGACACACCGCCTCTTTTCACAGCTGAGTTTAATGCTACCTGAAGGCGCTGCAGGTATGCAGATGGTTTCTCACCAGCATCTTGGAATGTATCTAGGAATTTAGCATACAGCTCATCACCATCTTGAACCGTCCCATAAGCAGAATCTAGTAACTGGAGGTAAGCAGCTGGCAAACTACGTGGGCTCAAGTGTCTGACCACATCGGCTGCTGGAGGTAAGAGACTCTCAAGTATTCTCCTAGACCTCTGAAGGTCTGATATGGCCGGATCAGTCATGACTAGTTCAACACTGGATCGCCATGAATCGTAGTCAGGTTCATGAGTTGGTCTGGGGACTTTCCCTGAGAATGCACGGAGTCTCATTGAGGACTGCATCTGTAGTGCACCGTCTTCCCTTTTCACGATGTGCTCCACCACGACTCTTTGAACTTCTGGTGGGCTGAGATCATGTGCAGTAATCACAGGAATGTTTCTGATTCCACTGCTTTCTTCAAGGTCTTCAAGGTCATCTTCAAGAGGAAGGTTAACTTTGGGAGAATGGACTGAGGTTTCTACAACACCTAACTCAGGCACTTCAACAGGTGTCTCTTTTTCTGCAGGTGGTGCAAGATCAGCGATAGTCTCAGTTACTTGTGACATCATGTCTTTTAGGACCTCAGCATAATCCCTCCCACTCAATTTAGCAAGCCCTTCAAGTTCAGCAAGAAATAACTTGGTTGAGGTTTTCCCTTTTTTCTGTGTGTAAACACTAGCAAAAGATTGTATCTGGTAGGTATTCCCACTAACCTCAGCTACATGAATGTAAGGTAGTTGCGGGTTTAATTTTTCCACTGCCTCTCCCGTGTTATACTCTATGATTAGGGTTAGGAAAAACTCTGAGGCAATGTCATCTACCGCTATGACTCTGTCAATGGTACCATATTGGTTTAGGAAATCCAGAATCTCCTTATCTTTGTCATTATCCCCAGTTATTCCACTAACTATTAAAGCATTTGGAATTTTGATGCCGTGTTTCTGGGCTATATCCATTTTGTTTTTGTAGTCACAGGGTGTTCATTTAATATTGCAAATCAGTCATATATGTCTCCTGGCTGCTGGCTCGCCAATTTTATGTAGCACACGCCTCCTAATACTGCTGGTAGTGGAGGGAGTGCAGTAATTGTTATAGTTAGTAAAGACTACCAATAATACTGGACCAGAATCAGAAGATACCAGATACGAACAGGAGACAGAAAAGTGACTATTTGCAACATCCAATGACCACACGAGACAAGGAGTTAGAACGTATGAACTGGTACCTTGTATTTATATAAAACATTAAAGGAATAAAAGGAATGAAATAAAATAAGAACCATAAATTCAGTTTCAGTGAATAACAAAAATATCTCAGTTTCAGTTATTTAACAAAGCTTTCTTTTGTCACTCTTGTTTTAGCTTTTAACCACTGAGTTCTTTCAACTATCTTTCCCAGCTAGGTTATTTTCAGACCGGGTGCACCCTAATACGGTAAGTACTGTAATTCTGTATCAATCTCTATTTTAATATTTCAGGTAATCCAAGGATCCAAGGTAAGTATAAATATTAACACTGTAACAGTTCAATATTTTCACCTTTCAATTCAAATCAATCATTCAATAGTTCAAGAATACCCCAATATCAAATATAATCGAATGCACAGAAATGATCCTATGAATACTCAGTCCATTCACTCGAACTAGTGATGTTTACTGCTCAGTCCTTCCATAGGCACGGGGGGTGTTTGGAGAAGAATGAAGAAGGTAAGTGTCTTTCTAAGTCGAGTCAAAGAGAGGTAAGTCAAAGTCTGGGATTTGGGATGTGCAAGGGGGAAGTTGAGCGTACGAGTAGGGCTGGCGTTGTGTGATTATGATTGTTCGTCCTACCGCCGTGGCAGGAGAGGGGTAAGGTTGGCAGTTCTGGGCTCTGGGTTCTACTCAGGGACCTTCAGGAATCCAGGAATCATCAATCCAGGAATCCAGGAATCATCAATCCAGGGGTCTCATCTGGGTTGGGGTTGGCTCGCCATCGAACTTCAAATCGACTCAAAAAACCTGACCTGCAGTCATTGACATGGCCAGAATTGTTCGATCAATCAAATGTCTTTCAATCCTTTTTCTGATCAGGAATTAATCATTCTTTTAACTTCACCAAAACATGTATAAATTATAATGTAAATTGTATATTCAACACATTTTAAATAACCTTTACAGCAATTGAATTCCTGAGCAAAATGAAATAAAGTGTCTTTTTAGCTTAATATTAATGTAATTATTTTTTACAGTGCAACAAATAAATGCTAAATGAATTGCATCATCTTTTACAGTGCAACAAATAAATGCTAAATGAATTGCATCATCTTTCACAGTGCAATAAATAAAATACTTCACAAAACATGACTCATGTTGCTTCTAGACTAGTAAACAGTGTAGCAGCTTGAAAGCAGCTTAAAACATTGAGCAATAAAACACTCCACATAACGTTTTTCATACTCTTCTCAGTTGAGTTGTCAACCAGCTTGACTTTAGTTGAGCTAAACAGTCAGCTAATTGCACTGTAGTGTTCATCATTCAATGCTAATGTTGTTAGCTCCAGGCCTAGTGACTTGAAACTCGCTAGCTTAGCCTGCACCTCATGGCGCAGCATTAATTATTTATTTCTTCCGTGACTCACCAATTCGGGAGTTCCTCTGGTTTGTTCGGTCGGTTTCGGTGAGCAAGGCTTCTCACACAGGCATCTACAAGCTTACAACAAAGTACAGGCTGTTACCATTCTGATTTGACAACTTTAGATTGTGTTTTCTACGTTTTATCTGTGTTGCATTTTTACCGTTCAGCAGCACAGGTCCTCTCTCCACTGCGTCTCCCAGCGTTTGACTAACGTAAAATCTAGCTTGTCAACAGTGCTAGGATCGGCGCTCTGATTGGCTAAGGCACTTCAGTGCTGTTATTTCTCATTGGCTAAGGCACTTCCTGGGTTTTGTTAACTCTTTGTGACCTGGTTCAGACAGGCATGAGAGAGAATAATGTACTGCTGTTTTATCATTTCAATTGTATTGTACATGTGACTTTTCTATTTAAGGATTAGACTGTTTTTATATCTTATTTGTGACCTGGGTTACACAATGCACATATAAAAAACACATAAAAAACACAGCCGACAGTTTTAGTTAAAATATATACTCAAATTAACAAACATGAAACATTATTTCTGTTTTAAATAAGTTACAAGGCATTCTTCAGTATTATTATTACATGTACAGTCCATTTGTTGGAAATGTACAGGAATCTTTTTTTTTTTAATTACAGGCCGAGAGAGGCAGTAGTTTAGTAGCAGTTAAAAGCAAGAGTAAACATAAAGGTCTTTAGCTTGGATTTAAAAATAGGCAGAGTAGGGGCAGATCTAATGTGTTCAGGGAGTTTGTTCCAGTTATGAGAGGCATAGTGGGAGAACGCGGCTTCACCATGTTTTGATTTGGTCCTCGGGACAATTAGTAGACCAGTGCCTGAAGATCTCAGGGATCTGGATGGTTCATAGTGTAGAAGCATTTCAGAGATGTAGTGTGGGCCTGACCCGTTGAGAGATTTGTAAACTATTAGCAGAATTTTAAAGTCTATTCTAAGATTTACTGGCAGCCAATGCAGGGATTTGAGAACTGGTGTAATGTGTTCAGCTTTCTTGGTTCTTGTTAGAACTCTAGCAGCCGCATTCTGAATGAGCTGTAGTTGTTTAATAGCTTTTTTGGGAAGACCATTGAAAAGACTGTTGCAGTAGTCTAGCCTGCTAGAAATGAAAGCATGAATTAGTTTTTCAAGATCTTGTTTGGACATATAGCCTCTAATCCTTGCTATATTTTTTAGATGATAGAAGGCAGATTTTCTTATAAGCTTGATGTGGGAGTTGAAATTTAGATCAGGCAAGTAGGCTACCTCGTGCCGATGTATCTTGCACATTCTATGGCCGGCCGAGTTGAAATATATTGTCATGTCATAGTGTCTTTGGGTCATTTATAAACAAAATTAATTCTGTTATTTTTTATAATGTTATATTATTATTATTGTATTTTTATTTATTTTTACTCACTTAGGTTACTTAGGTTTGGCCCATGTGTGCATACAAATCATGGTACAATGATAAGAAAGCAAGGGGGGCTTTTAAAAACATAATGCTGAAACAGAAAAAATCAAGATGACAAACACACGTGTGAACTGGGCTGAAGAAACCGAATAAAATCTCAACACGGATGGGCAGCAAAATGAAATATAAGATCCATTAAAACACCTCTAATGCAGGGATGATTTTACTCTTCCATGCCATTCCTACTCTAATTATAGAAATACATACTGTAGGCTACTGTATACATGCATGCACACACGCACACACGCGCACACACACACACACACACACACACACACACACACACACACTGACACACACACACACAAACACACAGGTCCTCATCCCCTAGGTGCCTCACATAGAGCATTAACAGTTCATTTACCACCAACAGGAAATCAATGGCTGAAGAGGAAGGATGGCTTCCTGCTGCCGGGGGCAGAGGGAGTTGGTCTCCTGGGTGCAAACAGACAGAAGCCTCAGTGCTACATGGCGCTGCAAGTTTGGGAGTCTGATCACAAGGAAGGGATTAGATCTTTCAGCAGAAGTCAAAGAAAGGTGAGAGAGGGAGAAGGAAGGGCAGGAGATAAACAGAGCAAGGGAAATGCAAAGAGGGAGAAGTGACACTCTGTGTTGGCTGATGCTCTTCAACAGCAGGTAGAAGCTTCAGTAGGCTACACAAACATCTAGCAGTGCAACAGGAAGTAGAAGCTTCAGTAGGCTACACAAACATCTAGCAGTGCAACAGCAGATAGAAGCTTCAGTAGGATACACAAACATCTAGCAGTGCAACAGCAGGTAGAAGCTTCAGTAGGCTACACAAACATCTAGCAGTGCAACAGCAGGTAGAAGCTTCAGTAGGATACACAAACATCTAGCAGTGCAACAGCAGATAGACGCTTCAGTATAGGCTACACAAACATCTAGCAGTGCAACAGCAAGTAGAAGCTTCAGTAGGCTACACAAACATCTAGCAGTGCAACAGCAGATAGAAGCTTCAGTAGGCTACACAAACATCTAGCAGTGCAACAGGAAGTAGAAGCTTCAGTAGGCTACACAAACATCTAGCAGTGCAACAGCAGGTATAAGGCTTAAGCTTCAGTAGGCTACACAAACATCTAGCAGTGCAACAGCAGATAGAAGCTTCAGTAGACTACACAAACATCTAGCAGTGCAACAGCAGGTAGAAGCTTCAGTAGGCTACACAAACATCTAGCAGTGCAACAGCAGGTAGAAGCTTCAGTATAGGCTACACAAAGATCTCACTAGAAGTGGCCGGGGGTTTCATGGCGCCGAGCACAATTGCTGAATTGGCGTGAAGCGAGCGCGCAATATTTCTAGTTAAACGGAACTAACAGTAAATAATGCAAGTTGGTCCTTAATCTGAATTAGACATACAAGAAAATGTCCACACAGACATCCAGCGAGCATTTAAGGACATGCAGGAGGTGGCCATGTGCAACGCTAAACCAAACAAACAAAATGTGATAAGTTAATTGATTTTGGACCTATATATAATTAGTTTTAGTATAATTAGTACCCATACCTGCAGTAGCCTAATTGGACCCACAGACAATTATTGTCTCCAGTGAGCTAACAATCAGTCCAAACCTGTCACAATATCTCCAAAAAGCCAGTCTGTGAAAACTACATGGAGACGGACCAATCGCAGCAGCGCACCGTTTCCACTCTGTGGATCGCCTCCTCCTAAAGTCTACTGTTTACAATATAACAATATAACAGTATACTCCACCAAGAACCACCTCTCACCCCATAGCAGTCTGTGCTGCAGCGGAGAAAAATAGAGCTAATTTTAATTGATGGTGTACTTTGCAACTTGTCCATTTCCTCTCAACTCTCCTAGCCTATACACATGGAATTCTTGGAGATATTTTGACAGATTTTGGACTCATTGTTGCAGCAAGCGGCAGCGGAGCTCCCCGTTTCAACCGACAGCTGACTGGAGCCGATATAGTCTCAAACCCAGGTTTGGATGTGTGTGGGTTGGGTAGGATCTTTGGCTTCAAACCACACACAGGGAGCACTTAAAAATACACATCGCACTTTTAGTGACGGCACCGAGGGATCACCCCGCCAAAACCAGGCCGAGGAGAAAATCCTGGACAGAGAATAACGTGACACCTTTCTTTGAAAGCCAGACATATCTGACACGCCTGAGGATTTGCTCCGGCTCTCTCGCAGACGTTCGACGCCCGCAATCAATCCTTTGATCCTGGGCTCCACGCGAAGCAGCATTATCATAGCACAGTATTTCAACAAAGCGGGCCTGATAGGGAGCCAGAGGTGAGTCTGGCCTGCCAGCCGCTGCACTTGAAGGATATTTACATTCACAATTTAGAATATGTCTGGCTAGTGTCGAGGTAAAAGCCCCCGCCTACCACCGCGTGGAGACCCGGGTTCAATTCCCGGCAGCAGTACTTGCAGCTTAGACGTTCCTAGAGACATTTTGGCCTTGTCTGCGGGTGGGAAGCCGGCGGGGTATGTGTCGTGGTCGCTGCACTAGTGCCTCCTCTGGTCGGCCGGGGGCGCGCCTGTTCGGGGGTGGGGAACGTGGGGGGAATAGCATGATCCCCCCCACGCACTTTATGCTGCCAGTGAAACTCCTCAGTGTCAGGTGGAAAGAAGCAGCTGGCGACTGGCACATGTATCGGAGGAAGCATGTACTAGTCTACAACGCTCCCTAGATCGTCAGAGGAGGTGGAGCAATGACCAGAGCAGCAGCAGGGGAAATTGGCCATGTACAATAAGGAGAAAATGGTCAGGGGGGGGCAATTTAGACATTGACTTTTAACATCATTGAGGGCATGACACTGTTATCACATACATTTCACTTCTCCATCTTTGAAGTGTACAAGTTTAGCACACAAGTGAGCAGGTTGGGGTTCACACACTTTGGCAGGACACGACACATGGCTTTGTGATGGACACATATTGGCTGCCGCAGAGCCACCTGGACCAAGTGAGTAGTGTCCCACTGTCTGACTTCAATGATAATGATGTTCACGTCCGCAGTTAATGATTTTCAACTCCACCTCGCTTCCGGCAGCAATGAATGACAGTTGTGTTCTTTATGATGCAAGCTGGTGAAACGGCACCAAAAAGTTACAATTCCATTTCATCTGCCTGGATCCGTTTGTAGTTTCTTTCCAAAATAGGCTATCCATCTGGAAAACAAGACGCCTACGAAATGATAGCTTGTCACAGGCTTCATGATGAGTCCATTACAGAATATGATTGGTGGCAGTGATTGGCAATTATCTTTGTATACAAAGTAATAAAAAAAAAAAATCTTTCTTTTAGCGCTAAAACCAGGACAAATCAGGGAGGAATTTGTTTTCCCCAGAACATAATGTTTTGGAATGAAACCCCTCAATTAATGTCGACTTGTTGCTTGACATCTCCTGAATCAATCACAGCCATTCATGATGAGTAAAAGGGTTTGTGCAGCATGTCACTATGGAAATGTCCTTAATGACATTGCAAATTGTTAAGCAAAGCCATTTTTGGCACACCTTGTGGGTCCTTCTGCTGTGATTTTCTGCAGAGCTCCACAAGTCATTGTTATCCCTGAATATCATTTCAGGGCCTGGTGGAGACACGAGAGCTACCATTGAGTGTGTTTGGGCTATCGCCACAGTCTATTTTACACCTCACTAGCTTTGGATGAACCCATAAAGTGACTGTGTCGGGCCTCGGCCCGGTAAACCTGGCGCCGCCGCCGCCGCCGCTCCATTTCTGCTGAAACTCATCTAAATTCATGACTCCGACTCCTGTGTCTGCGTCAAGAGAAACAGGGATCCTCGCTGCAGTTGCTTATCGAGGAGAGATGCTGTGACGCCGTCAGTTTACCTATATAGACCAAACAATGAAGCGTATTACACTGGAGGAAACCCACCTGCTTATTATATTTAAGGATTGATGTCACAAAAATGAAAACTTTTGTTGAAAAACAAACAAATAAACAAACAGACCACCAAACAAACAGAAAGCTTCATTTTTTGGGCCTTCAAAGTGCTCTGTGAAACTAGGCCTAGTAGCAGGTGTCCATTAAATGAGAAAACCAAAACCTTGTCATAGAGCTAAATAGGGATGCACCGATATGACAATATTGTCCGATACGGATAACCGATATTAACCTTGCTGTTATGACCGATAGCCGATATTTAGCGGTCTATACATGTTTGGAATGATGCACATATAAATTTGAAGATGTGTAATTCGCTTTTGGTTTTCAAAAAAATGGTTTCTGAAGCTATTTTTGAAGGTTATAAGTGTGAATAAATTTTCTGATGCTGTTTAAAAAAAAATATATATATATATATTTTCTGTGTTGTAAACATTGACTGTTGCAAATTTACTTTTCTGTTTTTTATTTTATGTTGGAGGAAAGCTTAATTGAGTAGAAATTAGGTCAGGCTTAACACATTGAGTGCCAGCCATTTTTTCAATCCTGTAGGTAAGTTGTGCCAGTTTTTTTTTTGAGGATTCTGGCTCATTTTACAAGAGCCGAGGATTATTTTCTGTTAAGAATTCGTGAACACCAATCATCTAAAAATAACTAATAGAATGTGTGCTTTCTCTGTCTAAAAGAGTTAGTTTGCAGAGTTAGTAGTTATGTAGATATTAGCCGTTGAGTACAGCATGGTTTCAGAGATTTTCAGAGAGTTTGGAGATAAATGGATTTTTAGAACCACCTCACGTGCCTGTGATTATGGGTGCCCTTGTCTCCCACTCTGTGCGCTCTCTCTCTCTCTCTCTCTCTCCTCTCTCTCTCTCTCTCTCTCTCCTCTCAGAGAGAGAGAGGAGAGAGAGAGAGGGAGAGAGCGAGAGGGAGAGTTGCTTCAACTCCTCCCTCCGTGGGCGTTCTTCTTGGCTGCAGCGGCCGTCACAAGCTTGTCACCAGTCTCAGTGCTTTGCTGCTGTCCTGTGCCTGTGGCTGCGCGGCCGCTGTTTGAGGAAGTCGGGATGGACTCGCTCGCTTCTTGGAGTTTTGGTTGAGAGAAGCTTTTGCGATTCTGGTCATATTTATGCTGCGTGTTTCAAAGTGTGTTCCACCTGTAATCTATTATGTAAATTTGCAATCCCGCATCGCCAGCAATCAGCGCGAAAACGAAAGCGTTTTCCCCCATCCATTTTCATGAGAATGGCTGGGGTGAGAATGGCGTGACAAGTTAAAAAAATGCTTGCCTTCCTCTAGTCAGGAGAGCACTGTCGCCACTTAGTGGTCGGTAAAATAGATTATACACATTCTCTTGCTCCAATAGTGATCTAGAAGACGTAAAAGTTGTTGATTGATGTCCCACCGTCAAAAAAAAAAAAATGTTTATTTAAGACGAGATATCTCGGCTCTGGCACTCAACGTGTTAATATAAGCATTTTCCTTCTGCCTGAGCCTGTTCAGTCTCTGGTTGATTTGATTTTGATTTTGTTTATACTGTGATTTTGTTATTTATGATGACTGAATAAAATTACATTACATTACATTACATGTATGATCCCTATAAAAACAAGTTTCTATGAACACATTTTGTACATGGCCTAGTGAAAAACACATCTAAAGACTGTGAATTTAAAATACTAATGTCTTTCTTTACTTCCAAAACATTTGGAAAAGCCCATAAATCCTAGATTTACGACATCGTCTCTTCTCAATATGAAAGATTTGGCCGATACCAATACTATCAACATTGCTGTTATTGTGCTCATCGGACTGATACGGATATATATATAAAAAATGACTAACATCAGCTGATACCGATTGCTGCTATATTGTGCTAGAACTCGTCTTGACCTGGAGAGTAACGTAAAGTCAGTATGGAGATTCTACATGGCTCCTGCTTTGAAATATTGACTTATGAACCTTGACCTCGGTGAATATTTGAAGGCAGCAACAAAATGGGTTACAGACATGAGACCAACTGTCATAGAGAACTCTTGACCTCAGCTATTATATCAGTTTATTACACGGCCTGGTTGAAGGCTCGATTCTGATTGGTCAATCACGGCATTTAGCGGGCTGTTATTTCTGCATAACAGATCGCTGCTAGGAATATTAGACTGGTCCTATGCACAGAGGCCACCTCAGTCATATCAATGTGCACAACAAAGGAGTCCAGTTAATTTAACAGGCTCATTCCGACACCCTGTGACCAAAAGAAAAGTTTAGCTAGCAACAGTCTGTTAAAGGTAACGTGTAGGCAAGGTAACATTAGCCTACTGTACCATACATCTCTCTCAGAAAAAATATTGGTGATAACTGATGATAACTGATAACGGCCATTTAATCGGCTGATAACATCTGAAGTGAGTGTTATAATTAAGCAATATAGCATGAGAGCCAGTGTGTTGTGAAGAATATATCCCCCTGATCAGCTGTTATCCCACGAGGCCGCAGGCCGAGTGGGATAACTGCTGAGCAGGGGGATATATTCCACAACACACGCAGCTCGAGTGCTATATTGCTTTTATAAAACGGTTTCCAAGTATGATAATATAATAATAATAATAATACTATAAGTCCGACTCCGACTGGCATGTCATTCTGATAGAGTCAGTTGAAACACTACTGTAAGGCGGGACCGCAAGAACATGCGGGTGATTTGATTGGATCGTTCTGGAGACTGAAGTTGACATTGGCCAATCCTGGCGCTTGCTGAGTAGCTGAGAGCTTTCTGGAATCCCCGACAGGCAGCTCCAGCCGCAGCGCTGCATTCTCAGCGCTTGCTGAGAAGCTGAATGCTTTCTGCAAAGCCCGACACCAACTAACGTTACGGGGTTAAATGCGGGGTTAACAGCCTTTCTTTTGCAAAGAAGACATTAGCCCGCATCTATTCTTGTACAAAACATCATTTTCTGCGAAGTATTAGTAAAGTTATAAGCGAAGATCGATTCACAAGGATCTGACAGCTGTCTCCGCCATTTTTTTTTCTACGTTGTCATTTGAGGTAAGCCTTATTATTACTCTCTTAGTAAGAGAGTTGCCATGGCAACCAATAACCCATGGCCATGGGTTATTGAACTCGGTTACTGGAATTATACAATGGCTGTGAACCAATCAGATTGCTTGATTTGAGAGAGCCGTTTTATAAGTAAAGTTTTGGTTAAGCTGCAGAATTCAATGACAAAGGAGGAGGAGAAAAATTTAAATCAACAGCAGCAGAGCAGAATGGATGGTGGAAAGAGGCTTTGCTAATGATGTTACCAATTTGATGGGCGGGTACGGGGGGGGGGGGGGTGGCGGTGAGATGGGTGGGTGTAGTTAAGAACATCACAAACAGTTGATTTATGCATGCAATGCTAATTAGCTGCTCTATTTTCTCTCATCATTTACTCGCCGCCTGAGATGTCCTTGGGCGAGGAATATAAATAATTACAGACACAGACAAACACACACACACACACACACACACACACACACACACACACACACACACACACACACACACACGTCTGTGACTGTGGCGGGCGCTCAGGTGAGGGAGCTGTGGGCTGTTGTCTTGGTGGATGGACCCGCACGGCTCAGCACACGTACCCCCCCAAAACACATAGGACGGTCCAGGGACGACCTACTGTACTCCAGGGAGAAGATTTTGACCTCTGTATGAAGTTACAAGGCCTTTATTATTATTATGGATATTTCATGTTAAAATGTTAGAAGATGGAGCAAATGCATTGCGGCCCCACCCGATCTTCTTCATCAGGGTGCAAAGAAACATACAGGCGGCTATAAACAGGTGTACAGCTTAACTTCATACAGAGGAGATTGGCTCGCTAATATTAACGACCCTCTGTTCTGATTGGCTAACCATTTCAAGAGTGAAACATTGTGAGACACTTGGCCCGGTGGCGATGGTAGGGAAAACAATGACCGCTCAACTGCTCTGACAAAAAGAAACGTGAGCTTATTATTTCTTACACAAATGGCTCATGTCACAAGGGTGGATATGAAGAAGTTTAAAGGATAAGTTCACTCAAAAATGACAATTCAGTCGTTATCTACTCACCCCCATGCCGATGGAAGGATGGGTGAAGTTTTTTGTCCACAAAACATTTGCTTTGAACACCAGCAGGCCTTGTGGATGGCAGCTTTGTGCGTGGTTCTGCGAGACACAAGCAGCGGATTAAGAGCGCAGGTGTGAGAGAGAGAGAGGAGCTTTCCCAAATCTCCAGCTCAGAGGAGCAAACATCACGTCTTTGTGCCAGGAGGGGCTCTTTTTCCCTCAAGCTCCTCTCTCATGTGAAGCAGATGTTTGCCGGCGATAGACACTCGGCGACTGTATGCCCCAGCAGAGCTCAAAGAAAGACGATTCTTCTGCTGTTTGGGCACACCTGTTCGCCAATGTTTAATTAAAGTTGAAACAAATGTCATGTTGTGGAGGATTAGAAATTATTTTTCAAGATATTGCCTACGGGATATCTCACTCACACAATAGCTGGCAGAAAAACAATTTGCTCGATCCCAGGCACCGTGGCAGTTAATAATCTCTTTTGATAAATTACTGGAGTCAAAACGGCCTAAAATGAACAAGGTAATAAAACTTGTAAATGGAGACCGTGAGAAACAGCGGATACCTTCTGTGACATTTTGGAAAGTTTTATTGTTTAATTAACTAGTTTAGATTGCCACGCGTGCTTGTTGACTGAAATTCCAATTACTGTATACTTGATGTCTGAGACAAACAACCACACTCACAGTTGCAGCATCTCTCTACTAATTCCAGGAATCTCTGTATCCTTCGCATATCTCCAGACCCCTTTGTCCGATCGACTTCCAGTGTTGGGCAAGTTACTCCGGAAGTCTAAATAATTACTAGCTGATTACTCCTTTAGAAAGTAATAAAATTACTTTAATTATTACTTGGTTTCAAAAGCAATTAGTTACTTTACTCGTTACTTTGCTATATTACTTTCGCTACCCCCCTTCCGAAGAAGTGATGTACAACCTGTTTAGCTAGCTCCTTTTAGGACTGGATCCACTTTATTGGAACAATAATTAAAGCCAAATCAAATTAAAGCTGGCAGTAGACTTGCATAGCCAGACCTATCTCCAGACTTTGTTTTAGCACTATGTGCCAGTGCTGGAGAAAGTAATGCAGTAACTTTTTTAGATTAGGAACTGTAATATAATTACTTTTTGGAAATTGTAATCCCCTACATTAGTCACTGGGACAAGTAGTTACTGCCAAACACTGTGGACTTCACACTTGGTGGGTGTATTGCTGAGGACCCAAGGAAGTGCAGTGTTGGATTTAGTGCAATTTGGACATGCGTGTAATAGAGAGCCAACGTCACGCCCACTTCCGGGTTAAGCATATGAACCAAGGGATTTCATCTGACATTTTATTTTCCATAGACATTTAGTAAAATGCTTAGAAAAATAGTTTTACTTGGTCAAACCAAGCGATTCAGCTATAGAATGATGAGAGACTATATAACATTTCACTCTGACGTCGGATGTTGAAATATCTTTTTTAATCCACTAAAAAATTCAGGGTCAGTAAAGTAGCCATGACCCACTTCTACAGGTCGGCTATTGAGAGTGTGCTCACTTTCTCCATGCTTGTCTGGTTTGGTCACACAACCACTCAGGACAAGACTCGGCTGGAAAGAGTAATACGCCGAGCAGCTAAAATGATCGGCTGTAGTCTCCCCTCACTGTCATCACTTTACTCAAAAAGAATAATCAGGAAGGCTAACAAAATCATTGCAGACCATTCTCATCCGGCACACCACCTATTTAACCTCCTCCCATCAGGCAGGAGATACAGGAGTATGAAGAGTAGAACATCTCGCTTCAGAGATAGCACCTACCTCCAGGCCATAAGGCACTTGAATTTGCACGGACACATTACCGTTGTCACTTTAAACTGTATGCACCTTAAACTGTATGCACTTTCTACTGTATATGCTGTAGCTGAGAACTGTTCCTGTATGTTTCCTGTCGCTGGCTGCTATGTTTTTTGTTTGTCTCTGAGAGTGAACCGAGACAAATTCCTATCAACTTTTGTTGACATGGCAATAAAAATCTTTGAATCTTTGATGTTTGCTTTTTTTTTTAGGTTTTGGTCCGCATTAAATGTTCTATGGTTCTATCAGAATATATCCAGAATCAACCAATGGAAGTAAACTTGTTCAACGGTTCCCGCTCACCCATCAAGCTACCTATCAGATTCCCTATCCAATCTATTCTTTGTTGCGGGGGAATTCCCCCACCTTTGAAGTTCAGACACATTTCCACTATGTTGTTTTTGTGTTTACAACCTCTCATTCATCCCCCATAAACACCCTTATGGTGACCTTCAATCCTCATGGCCTTTTGATCCCCATCAGCCACTTTTACATCCAGACTCGCCACTTTCTGCCTCTCAGCTCTGCCAATTAAAATGCACTCCACTGTCGCACAAGAAAGGCGAGAGGAGAGAAAGCGAGAACGCACACGGCGCGGCACCGCCAGCCGTGCTGCACCTCTTTCCAGCGCCACGCGAGGAGTGAGGATGGATGGTGCTCCGGCAGACACCTGTCAGAGAGCGCGTGGCCCCGCCCTCTGCTTTTATATTTTGCTCATTATTTCATTACTCGTGCTGTTCTTACATTTTGTCTCACCTCAGGACACCCCCTAACACACACACACACACACACACACACACACACACACACACACACACACACACACACACACACACACACACACACACACACACACACACACACACACATCCTGTCTTTCAAGTGAGAGTAAGAAATGAGTGTGAGATGAAAATGAAGGAGCAGTGATTTGTTATTAAAATTGAGATGGCAAGTTATGCAGACAGGGGAAGGAAATGGGGGGGCGAGCAAGTGCAATTTACACAGAGAGAGAGAGAGAGAGAGAGATGGAGGGAAGTAAGACAGGAGGAGAAGTGATTTGTGCCACAGTGTGGTACAAATCACTTCTCCTCCCTCCTTACTTCAGGTGTGAGTCATGGACAGAGAGCTGAAAGCGTTTGAAGCATTTCTGCTTTTTAGTTTGGTTGAACACACACAACACACACACACACAACACACACTCACACTCACACACACACACACACACACACACACACACACACACACACACAACACACACACACACACACACACACACAACACACACACACACACACACACAACACACACTCACACTCACACTCACACACACACACAGCAACTGTGAGTACAACTATTGAAAGAAGAGGCCTCTTGATTGGAATGGGTGGATGTGACTATTATAGTGAAATGGGTTTCAGCTGTAACGCTACAGCAGCAAAAAGGACAATCAGCGAATCAAGACTTTTTTTCTCCAAACGGAGATCTCCACTGTTTGAAAAAAAGCAACACCCACTCTGACAAAGACACTAATGAAACTGAATTTGGATAAACATTTATATTTATGGTTATTTCCAGACTTCAAATACTAACATCGTTGAGGATGGAATCATTTATATTTTTGAGCGATGAATTACAAGTAACAATTTTTCAATACAGTGTTTTCGTAATGAAACAATTCAAATATCAGCGACTTGCCAGTGAAATCATTTTGCGATCCCGTCAGAGTCGGCGTGTATTGTGATGAAAATGCAGAAATGAAAAAGTAACATCATGTCAGTGTAAATGAAACTCATTATGGCGTCTCCTGCAAACAAAAACAAGCTATTTTCCATAAAGCAATATAACCAGGCAGAAGATGAGCCAGTCTCTATGGTTACCAAAGATATAGAACAAGATAATCTGCATAGAAATCAACTAATATCTAAGAGAAATTAATTATTTAAGCATTTAAGCTTGCGATTTGAGTAACTTACCCAAAGCAAAGGACTTTTTTTCCCCTTACCCATGTAATTTTGGAATACTTACATTTGAATATAGATTGTGTGTAGTGTCTGCCTGTGCCTAACACTGTATGGCTAACTGTATGGCTCAAAATGTGGTCCTGGAGACACCTATTGAGTATGTGAGTACTTTTCCAGGTGTTTATACTATGTCTGTCTGTCTGTCTGTCTGTCCGTCCGTCTGTGGACCGATTTTGCGAACGCGAGTTAGAAAATGGGTGCGATCCGAGCAAGGGGGCTGCCTCCACACATTGCCCACATTCCACACATTATTCTCTACTGTCACGTGATGGTGAGATGGTCTCTAGTTATTCTCTACTGTCCATTGATATTACACATGTGATGCAACACATACCCAGTTCATTTGCTGTTCTGAAGCAAAATACAAGCTAAAACCCGACACGTCACTCTGAACAGCGCCTTGATCTGTTTCGCTAAAACCCAAGACACGCACGTCACTCTCAACAGCGCCTTGATCTGTCTCCTTTTGGATTCTAATGAAAAGCCCGTTTCCATGCAGCACCTTCCAAACCACTGCTTGCATGTGAAAGCCAGCAGCACTCCGATGAAAAATGTAATGAGATGTCTTAACTCCTGGTGTTTGGATTTGAAATGTGTTCTGTATATTTGGAGTCTCCGTACCGTATAACCCCAAAAAGGGGAGGAAGCAAGGATTGCAAGGAAATGGAGTACCGCAGGAATGAGTCCAGAATTAAGACCCAGATGTTCGCACTTCCGGTTCCCTCGTATAAAAGTCAATGGGATTTTTGCATGTGGATTTCGGTTAAATGCCTGAAATAAGGTATGTGGTTAACAAAAGTTTATGAAACGGCGAACTTTGTGTTCAGCAAGATAATCTTCACAATTGAGGACCACTTTTACTTTTACTGACTTTTGAAGCGTTTTTCTGAAAATCGTGATTTTTTTAAATGACAATTGACGCTTTACATACGCTATTTACATTGACATGAAGTGTGATTTTCAGACAGTTCCTCCAATGACAGGGAATGGGGAGAGACAGCTCTTTAAACTCCCTCTACTGGAACAGCACGGAACAGAATCACTGATTTGGGGATTTATCATGGAGGATGGCACAAACCCCAGAGGGCAAAGTTCAACATCACTTTAAAGGAGAATGTACTGAATCTCCCATAACTTCTTGGGGATGGGCAACATTTTGCTCAGGCATAACATTGTGCAACTGGGGTCCTGATCTTCGCAGGTATGAATCACTGGACTCTCTCTATGGTTGATGATGTGTACTGTTTCAGCACACACCATCAGTTGCTAGTGGAGTGGGGACTGCATTGTGAGGGATGGATTGCAGTCAGAAGGCAATTTGCTCTTCCTGTTCTGGCTTGTGGGCTTAGATTGCACCAATTTGCAGCAGTGTTGTTCAGCTCATTAAACCTTGTTCTAGTGGAAATGTTCAAGGTTATGTGGCTGCTTTGCCAGCTCGGGGTGCTAACACTATCTGGCTAGTGTGACATGACATGCAGGGAGAGGAGGCTAAACATTCACCACATATGGGAAGAAGCAGAAGAAACATGACGACGTCTCATTTAACCTATCCAAGATGGTGATTGCATCTAACATTAAAATCAATCATGCAACATGTCCATGTAAAATGTAGAGTAAAACTCCTTTAAAGTGTGTGTGTGTGTGTGTGTGTGGGGGGGGGGGGGTCGGATAGTGTCTGTGGGAGAGTGTCCATAGTGACCCCCCCCCCCCCCATTGCAGAGCCGGTTGTGCTCAGGGGGCATGGGGGGGGAGGGGGGGTGGTGGCAAAGTCCTTATTTGTGGGGGCTTTCGGGTCTCACTGAAGAGGCGGATGGCAGTTGGGTAGAAGCTGTCCCTGTGACGAGAGGTTCTGCTACTGCCAGGCATCAGTCTTCTGCCATGGGGGAGGACCCTGAAGAGTTGATGTCCTGGGTGGGTGAGGTCGGCCATGATGTTCTGAGAGCGCTTTAGCATCCTGGCAGTGTGTGTAGGTATGAGTGTGGATACAACCTGAGCTGGGGATGAAGATGCATGGAGAATGTATGCATGGCATGGCACTGTGTGTTTGTGTCAGCTGTGTTTCATGCTAAGATCTGGGCCGCGCCTGAGGTCTGTACACAGAGGAACATGTCCCCCTGTCCAGCTTTAAACAAAGACAGAGAAAAGGTTACGCTGCGAGGGAAGAATGTAAGCTTGTTTACTACTACAGTCTCAATCTCTCTTCCTTGACTGTCTCACTATCACACTCTCTCACACACACACACACACACACACACACACACACACACACACACACACACACACACACACTTTCCATTACACTCTCAAGTACACACAGATTTGCAAGCAGACTTACACATGTATGTACACACACAGACACACATAATCAAATGCACACTCATTCTTACATGCAATTACACACACATGCACACACACATACAGTACACACAATTAAAATTTACACATACATGCGTACACACACATGCATACTAGGGCTGTGAATCTTCACTGCATGGCCTCACGATTCGATTCGATTACGATTCATCTGTCAACGATTCGATTCGATTCGATTAAACGATGCATCACGATGCATCGCGATGCATCTTAAATCGATGCATCACTTTTTCCGCAATACATGATTTATTTTTTCTCACTGTGTGGCTACTTTTAAAATAAAAGTGCATTTGGAATTGCATTGTATTATGATCCATAATTAAAATAAACAACTGCATGTACTTACATTCTATTTTATTTGATTATTATTTGATTTTTTTTTTTTTTTTTTTTTTTAATAATCGATTTTTGATATTTGTTAATCGATGCAGAATCGTGCACGTCCGCATCGCGATGCATCTCATAATCGATTATTTTTGACACCCCTAATGCATACACACACACACACACACACACACACACACACACACACACACACACACACACACATTTGCAAACATACAGTACATGTATGCTCATGTACAGACATACTCAAATACACACTTGGTGTGCACGAGCCACACACACACACACACACACACACACACACACACACACACACACACATCGTACAAACTGGGATGCACACATGACACACTCGCTCTCCCGCTCTCTCTCACTTTTTGCTCTCCGTCTCGTCTCACCTCCCAGGCATCATCAGCCTCTCTAATCCATTCCCTTACATTAAGTGCTGCTTCCTCCTCCGTTTGGCCTCTAGCGCTCGCTGCACTAGCTGTTCAAAGTGCTGTTGTTTTCCTCAGAAAAACCCCTCCCGGTCACGAGAGAGAGAGAGAGAGAGAGAGAGAGAGAGAGAGAGAGAGATCCCTCTGCCACATCTTAGAAGATATACCCCCCCCCCCCCCCCACTACAGAAGACGGGCTTCTTTTGGGGCTTTTGTTTGGGGGATGTCATTGTACAAAACAACTGAGTTGTGCCTGCATCCCTGCCTTTGGAGTGGAGCTATTTCTAGCGAAGCAGAAGAGGGAGCTTTGTGTATAGGATTTTCTTTGGATTTTGGGGAGGGATTGTTGACAGGAACCTACAGTATACTGTATAGCCCACTTCACTTCAGTGACTAAATGCAAATAGTAGCAGTAATGTCACATATATCATAAGGCTGACTTTACCTTATAATGGAGTGCACACTTTTTACTAGGGCTGCACTATACTGGGGGCGGGGGGGGGACCGACATTGCAATACAGTATATATTTTTTCTACAATATATAGTGATGTGAAAAAAATTCTGACATTTTCAACAAATGACTTCTTCAGATCCAGATTCACTTTTATTGTCACAGTAGGTAATCAGATTCAGTGTTGAGGATTTAGCTATGCCTAATGTCACTATACTATACCTGTATATCCTGGTACAGTGGTATAACTAAAACATCTAAAGACAGGCTCCAAAAAGCCCAGGGTCCTCCTTAACCTCAGTCCAAGAACGCACATTAGCCCAACTCATTTTGGGGGTGGGGTGGGGTGGGGTGGGGATGGGGTGGGGGTGGCGTGGGGTGAGGATGGGGGTGGGGTTGGGGTGGGGGTGGGGTGGTGGTGGGGTGGGGGTGGGGGGGATGAGTGGAACAAGATCCCTAATGAAATTAAGTCTGCGAATTCTCTGAATGGTTTTAAAAACCTGAAAAAATTCTTACTGAGTAAGCTAGAGTAATGTGCGAGCCTTTCGGTGTCATGGTTTTTGAACTTATGTTGGTTTATATCTCGTTTTTTAAATCCTTGACTCTTCTGTATTGTTTATATGATGTTATGTGTTACTGTATGTCATGTTTTTATAAGAGCAGGGAGTCCATGATGGAAATAAGTGTTTACACTTTTACATGTCATCCCTTGGATTTTGTTATTCTTTATCAGAATAAAATCAATCAGTCAATCAAATCAGTGTTGGGAAAGTTATTGAAAATTGGTAATTAGTTACAGTTACTAGTTACTTATGTCAAAAAGTAATTTAATTACTTTAAAGTTACTAGTTACTTCAAAGTAATTAGTTACTAGGGAAAGTAACTTTTGCGTTACTTTTAAACGTCTGCTTTCGATTGTCTTATTAATGCACATATTACTTTAGTGTTGTTGTGGCACAGTGTGGGACAAGACATACGGTACCAGTCAAAAGTTTGAACACACTCCCCTTCACTTCAGTTTGATTTGTACTGAACTGTAAACTTGTATCTACCATTGTATGTACCTCCATGAGATACTTGAACATTTGCTTATTGGGGAGGCTTAGCCTATACCCAAGGTCATTAGCCTGTGGGCCTTGGCTGCAGCTTGTGGAGGCCCAGCATATTTAGCCAAAATGCGAACTTGTTCTTGAACATCACAAGACAAATCAGAATAGTTTTTGCACACAATTGTGCGTTGCATTTTGTGTTGGAACAGCTGGGGGTTGCTGAGGCAGGTCATGGTTGTAGGAGGGGACAGCATCTCCTTTCCCTGCCAGCAGGTGTGGGGAATGTGAACCGGTGACTTTCTGGGCACAGGTCCACTTCTCTAACCTTTAGGCGACAGCTGGCGCCTTGACATTTAAGCTTCTGAAACAAGGAGTTTTGTTGGGTCATCACTACTTCCTCCATAATAAAAGCTGGATAGTTTTAGTCTATGTATGTGTATGATACTCATTTCCCTGTCAGCTAGCATCTCATATGTGATGCTGACAAATCCGTTATACAGCCAAGCAGGCCCAGGGGACTTTAATATTAACATGATGTCCAATTGCTTTGGAGGCTTCTGCTTTGATATGCAAACACGTTAAATGAATTTAACCCATGTGACCCAGTTAGTTTCATAATAAAATAACAGTTTATTTTCTTTAGTCTGAACAATATTGAAGTTTGCTGCATCCTCACGTCTAGTCATGTCTTTTATGTCCTTTTTTTGTTAGTTTGTCTGTCTCCTTATATTCCTACTTTACTTTATTTGATCTGGCACCTATTTTACTTAATGCCTGGTTTTATTTGTTCTATGTACTAGTGTACTAATTTATCTTAACTGTTTACAATACACTTTGTAAGAAATGTGATTTAAATAAAGTGTGTTGTTGTTGTTATTATTATTTCTCTAAGCGGGACAGAACAAATGCTAGAAATGATTTGTAAATACTTGATCCAGGTGTTTGCATTTTTTGTCAGCGTCTTGTGCAGACAGGTTCAGTCTAATGAGGCCAACATGCTTGTGGACTTCAAACCCCAGGGCCTCAACACACTGCTCGCACGGCATCTGGGTTAGTAGTCACTATTAGTGTGAATTATGACTTTAACCCCCATGAAGATGTTATTTAGTAGATCTCTCCCACTAGTCTAATAGCAAACATTATAATAATTTTCAGCAAGCTGTACTGAGACATTCACACCCTCAAACAACCTCACTTGAAGCTTGAGCAAAATATACATTCTATTTAGGAAATGTAGTGGAGTAAAACTAAAGTGAAAGTTGGCAGAAATATAAATACTCAAAGAGTACAGATACTCCAACAAATACTTAAATAGTGTAACAAAGTATTATTATTTTGTTACATACTGCCTGTTAAAACTGCATGATTTACACATAAACATACTTATGTTGCTGCTGTTTTGTCCAACAGCAGCAAAAAGTAAACCTCCAGAATCTGAAGTGGATGTGAAGGAAACGTGTTGCATTATAAATCACACAGGCAAAGCAGAAAAAAACCACCCACCACCCACCTTCCTTTGACTTTGCTCTCATGTTCCTGTCTCAGCTCTCCTCGTTAATTCTGCACAGTGTCAGGTTTGTTGTAACCTTTGGGGAGGAAAGAGTTGTCGAGTACAATTAGAGTTGGTGCTAACTCTTTATTTGGCTCTCACTAATCTCATCCTTAATCTACCTGTTCTCCTTTCCAAATCAAAGAGAGGCCACCGATTTTTTGCTCCACACCTTTCAGGAGTGCTGCACCAGGCATGGATTATACAAACATCTAATGGATTAAGGCAAAAACACTGTGAGACGTGCTAAAATCAAGTGAATATATTTCAAATTGAAAACGTTGGGACAATGTCTCCCATTGACAGAACCAAGGATACCATGTAACCGAACGTTCCCAGCATGCACGGGTACATGAAGGAGGGACGACTATACAGTAGTAGCCTTGTGTCACACTGAAGCTGCACCAGTGAAATTGAGGGTGTGGTTGGGGCGGGTGGTAGATGAGCTTGTCATCAATGTATTTATGTAGGACATTTCTAACGTCAGTCATATTTCAATGTTTTAGTTTTTCTTATTTTAAAGTATATAGAGTGGAGCACACCCAAAAAGTTTGAAGAGGTGCAGACTAATGAAAATTCAAAGTAACATAAAGAAAAGAAGTCGCACACTCAAAATCTCCTCTGCTGTGTTTTAATGGTTACACCATCTTATTTTACCATAACCAAAGCCTTTCCCTAACCTTAACCAAGTTGTTTTAGTTGCCTAAACTTAAACATAAACCTTAACCCAATCTGTTTACGTATACCTGAACCTAACCTTTAGCTATTGTCACAGAACCAATTCCTGATGGAGGAATGTATCTTATCTTACACATAATTTGTGTCTGTAAATCTGTATTTCAGAGATCATGTTTTCAGCAATGTCCATATGAACACATTTGGGAGCTGCGCATTGTCGCTACCGCTGGCCACTGAGAAGCTCCACTGGAGATGAATTTCGAAAGTGTATTATGATAAAGAAATCATTTTCTCACAGGTCGATTGAAACATCCAACAGGAGATTCCATTCATTAAATCAGACTTAACCCTCGGTCCGTTTGTCCTTGAATTAAACCCGATCAGGCAAATCTACCGTTACTGTCTGACATTTGAAGGCCACTCCTCCCCAAAGTGTGATCAGCCGATGCAGATGCTGCACCTAACCTTAAACAAATGCCTGCCTTGTTGCCACTTTCTTTGTTTTGTGCTTACATGTGTCTGTCATCATCCAGATCTCAGAGGGCTGATAGAAGTCCTCTCTGAGCCGGAGACAAACGCGCCTCAAGGTGAAACGCTTCTTCAAACTGTGTCAGCATATCATCGCTACAACACATCGCATGTTTACTGAAATTGAGGTACCATTCAACACTCCACCCCCAAACGTTTCTCCCACCCAGTTCACCCACACTACCCCCACTGTTTCTCCTCCCCACATCCACCCCCGCCCCCCAGCCCTGTCTGGATCACAGAAGGGCCTCCTCTCCCCCACCTTTGCTGTCGACCGCCTGTCAACCATTTTCAATCTCATCTGTTTGGCCATCTCCCATCTGCTGATTTAACGCAGACCTCCGTGCCTCCTCCCTCGCCGCTGTTTCCTCTCGCCTCCTGACAGTTCGACTGCAGCGCCATGGCACCGTTCCCTCTCCGCACGATGGATCACGTCAGGTGGAATGCCCAGGCCTTTACATGCAAACATACATCCATCACACGGCACTGTGATCATAGTGGGGGGGGGGTCGCCGGGTTAAAAAGTACCACTTTGTGGGAAAGGCTTTTGGTGCAAACTGGATTAGAAATGGCTCATCGGAGTGATGCCATAGAAAAGCAAGTTCAGGTTCCACAAAGAACCTTTCAGAACCATTTCTGGACTTCTTTGCTAGACATCTTGGATTGTGTGTTTTGGCATTTTTGGTTCCAGATTGCACCTTTATTTTTCAAGAAGCCCTTCAATTTATTGCATGTTTGCTGCAGTACTGCCAGGCTAATGCTCCACTCGATGACGGGAATTATATGGAAAATTACGATTTTATGCGTTTAATTTTACAGTTCAGGAAAGAGGGGAGATCCCAGCAGAGTTGGGAGGTGTTGGATTATCCGGGCCTCTCTCTTGAATTTTATCTTTGGGAAAGTGTGGGAAGCTTTCTGTCCAGTTTTTGTCCTGTTTATTGTTGTATTTTTGTTTTGTTGTGTTTTGAAAATCTGAAAATAAAGTTATAAAAAAGGAAAAAAAGGAAAGAGGGGAGAGAGAGAGACAGAGAGAGAGAGAGAGACAGAGAGAGAGAGAGACACACAGAGAGAGAGAGAGAGAGAGAGACAGACAGAGAGATCGATCCTAGTCCGCATCAAAGAAATCTGAGTTTTGTTCCCTTTTTAGGCATGAAGAATTGTAAATCTGTTGTTTGTTTTTCATTCCAGATACCGATTCTGTTCTACTATATGAAGAAAAAATGTTTGCCGCACGAATGCAGGATAGATAGGGTAAAGCTATAATGGTAGCGATGTATGCAATGCATTGCACATGAAATTGATTGGAAAAGTGTGTTGTGTGTTAAACTACATCAGTGCAGAATCATCTTTGACATTCAGAGCAAAGGGGTTGTGACTGAGGGTTGAAATAATTGCCCTTGAACGGAAGCGAATGTTCTTCATTGGAACGGCGTGTTCGTTGAACCATGTAAAGATCCCCCCCACCATCCAACCATGTGAAGATCCCCCCCACCATCCAACAACGACCGAACTAACCATGTGAAGATCCCCCCCACCATCCAAGAACGACCCAACTAAGCTAATAATTACATTCTGCTTTCATCAAGATCTCTCACGTTTGGGCACTGTTGCGACGTGAGGCAGTCGACAAAGGAAAGCCCGGGCCTGCAGAGGGAGAAGGAGCTGTGCTTGGACAGATTGCGGCTGTAGGAAGTTCATGCACCGCTAGACTCAATTATAAAGCAGCCCAGCAAAGCCTGCTCGCTGAGAAAGAGGAGGTACATTGTGTTTACCGTAGCCTTGTCGAGTAAACAGCATTTAAAATGGATGCCATCTACTGTATGTTATTCATCATTCTGCCTGCACGTTACAGTACCATGCGCACCTTGGTCATTTCATAATTGGCTCTAAACGATGTTTCTCAGCTTTTGATTGATTTGATCCAATTCAAAGCGCGGGGGCCCATAATGTTTCCATGTGATCTCGCTGAGAATGAAGAGTGCTTATGTGAGGGATATTTGTATGTTGAATGTCTGCAAAGTTTGCCTCACATTCTGTTCCCACCTGCCTCGAAGGAGATGGAGTGTGTAACGCCGAGCTGCTGGCGAGAAGGTGGTCAGATCACCACTGATCCTCCCGATCAGCCAACTCTAACTTTAGTCCATCTTGTGGCCATGGGGTAGAATTTGTTCCCATTTAGTTAAGCGAATGCAAATTGTTGTGTGACATGACATCATCCATTCTATTGTGATGTCATCCACCCCATTGTGAAATGTGCCTCCCCCCCTTTAGCCAATTGGCATGGACACAGACACACACCTTCACACTGACTGTTGGTCAAAGGAAGGTCTATCTTACCACTCAACTACAGTACCATGCAGCTCAGGAACCTCCAGCCTTAAGAGGAATCCTAAGATGAAAGTAACTTTGTGCCTGCAGAACAGATGAAAGGAGGGTTCATAGAGGTGTGAGAGGAGAGACACAGGAGCGAGATGTTCACGTAGAAGATGAAAAGAGTCCGCTACATAAGGGCAGCATAGGAGCTGAAGAGGCGAAGCAAGCATGGGGGCATCTGGCCTGAACTCAAACACTAGAGTCCAGGCTGAGCAGTTGGCACGGAAAGGGTGAGTGAGCTACAGGAGCTCGAGTAGCTTTCAGGATCAGAATCTGAATTATTTTAGGCTACAATATGCAATATTTTATATTATACAATATCTTATACAATATGCTTTTCACCTTGAGACAGGAAGTGTATTCTTAAACATCAAATTCAAGGACTTTTCATTGACTCTCCAGGCCCGATTCCCTCAAATTCAAGGACCCAGCACGGCATAGTTGGAGACATGGATCAAGATTAATTACAGTAGCTACTGTTACAACACTGAGACTTTTTTTTTACCATGCGGTCAAGACAAGCCAAATTCAGGTGAATCAGTCCAGGATGCAAAGCCCTAGGGGACAGAAACTATAGAAAGGTGTTTCTTTGTGAAGCCCTAGGGGACGGAAACTATAGAAAGGTGTTGCTTTGTGAGACACCCTCTCCTTTCCATCGGGTGCTTTGAACGCAGCCAAACCCCGCTCGACTGGAACGCTGGCCGAATTAACAAGCGCACCTCCCCACAACAAGCCCAGAGCTGTGTGACTTGCTGCCCAGAGCAGAGCAGCCAGCCAGTGTTTCCCTTTAATACCTAGACTGTGGCGGAACTAATTTGTCCCGCCACAGTTTCAAAATGACCAGATTTTTTTTAAACATTTCTCATAATAATGTAGCATCAGGCTGGCTATGAACTTGAGACTTCTGAGCTTGACAGACCATGCACTGCTCAACACCTTAACCACTCGGCTAAAGGGCCAGCTCGATAGCCAAGCGGTAGTGAAGCCGTGCCTTTTCTGAAGCCTACAGTAACAAAAGATATCTAACGTGTTCTGCACTGTTGCTTCAGCAAAGGGTGTCTCTCACTCCCAGTCACTCACTCCACCCCTCCCCACTCACAGGCTATACTGGCTCACACACACTCTCTCTCTCTCACCCCCCCCCCCCCCCCCCCTCACACACACACACAGGTTACGCAGTGCGCATTGTCATTCCTGGCTGCAAGATCCGACACACCCACCTTTTCTAGCGACTTTTCAGACCTCTCTGGTGACTTTATTTCTCAAAAGTGACTATAGCCACACATTTGGCTACTTTTTCCGACCATGGGGAACAATGTTGTGTTGAATCTCAAGGCATTTGGCAGTACAACTGATGACCGTGTTCTCTCTACTTTCCTTGTCTAATCACACGTGAACCGCGGATTGCAAAGTTGAACGTTACTGAGCGAACTGCCACAGAAAAGCACCCCTGACACAGTGTTCACTGGAAGAGTCTTTTCAGAGAGGAAAGGAATATCCGGATATATAGAGAGCCAAAGTCACGCCCACTTCCGGGTTTAGGCATACACACCAAGAGATTTCATCCGTCTTTCTTTATTCCATAGACGTTTCGGAAAGTGCTTGTAAAATAGTTTTATGTGGTCAAACCAAGTGATTCAGCTATATTTAGAATCAGGAGAGACCATAGAACATTTCACTCGTACCAAGGGGCCCTTTACACGAGGACAGTTTCTGGAAGAAACGACACAATAGCGTTTCCTTCACACCTTTTCCTTCACACCTTCTCCCTGTTTACATGAGCGCTGTTGAATTTTTAAAACGCCGTAATGTACATGCCAGGTCGCTAGGTGACAGTGTGATCACCTTATGCTTTGCCCATACAAGGACGCTTCTGCATAACGTCATTTCGTAATCGTCTTTCCGGTTTTAAACACGGAAGTAGAGTACGCCTACCGCAGTCATTTAGACTTGCCAAAAAGCTTTTTTCAAGCTAAAAAAAAAACCCAAACTCTTTTAAAGTTTTAATATTTGTCGGGTGAGAACGTAACATATATGTGACCAGTTTATCAGAATAACGCCTATTGGAAATCTTTAACGAGCAGCGAGGACCGGCAGTGCTGACTGTGCTGATACCGGACGGACTAGCTATCTGTCAAACCTCACTGTAGTTAGGCTACTGGCAGTGAGAAAACACTGTCGACGTGCTTTTGTAACTAACGTTAAATGCCGACCGGGTACAGCCATCGGCTCCTAGCAGCAGTAACGTTATGAACATGTAACTGAAGTTGGCCGCAGTGTAGCTTAATTCTGAATGTTGCCAAACTTCATTCATACTGACGTTTTATTTTGAAAATGGTTGCCAACTCGCGCACGGCTATGGTATAATCGCGTGTGTCGCGTGTGCAGGCACGTCAGAGTTCCTGAAATGAGCCGTCTCAAGCGAGAAGCGTCACCAATAATTTCACTCTGGAGGGTGGTTTCAAAATGTGTCGTTTCCTAAGCCCAAATTCGCCGTCGCCGTCTAAAAGGGAGGCACTAACGTTAAAATAATTCCCCGTCACCATAGGAAACCGTCCTCGTGTAAAGTGCCCCCAAGACTCGTATTTCTTCATCTTATGACAGCCTACGTGTGGCCACTGCACACACAGCTACTGTGATCAGTTGTTCCAGTAGCATGGTTGTGCTCAGCAGGTGAAGGTGATGTGTGGACACTGAGGAGTGTGATGTAAGGCTCCCCCAGCAGCCTGCAGTGCAGCTACATGTCATTACACCACAGCAGTGCTACGCAGCTATCATTAATTCCAGCATTATTGCCTCTGCTAATTATCCATATTTCCTTCTGCAGTACGACTCACTATAATGACCTGTCTGCCTCCCGCTTCACTCTGAGCCAGCCACTCTTAACGTGACGACGAAAAAGATGTGTTAATGCGCCACCATTAAAAAAAAACACATCATTGTCGAAAACAATTAGAGGCCACTCAGACAGCCAAACCGTGACGTCTTCACAGCAGTAATTATCTCTGGCTGAAGACTAAACTGTGTTGTGTCTAGCTGTAATTCCTCTCAGGATATTAGTCATGAAAAGAGACGGCACAAATAAACAAATAAGTATGGAAGGGAAGAAAGGTAAAATACTGTAGGGCGGTTTAGCATTTGACAATTAAAGATGATTAAATGTGCTACGGGTTATTTATATGAGACCGATGGAGGATCTAATCTGGTAGACAACATAACATTTGACTGACACTTTTTGCAAAGTGCCTTGCAGTACCACAAGTAGTTATTATAGTGTGACCACCAGACGTCCCTGTCTTCCAGGGACAGTAGTACCCAGGTTTTGGTACGATTTCCCCGTCAGGTATCGGTACTACCAGTGGAGTTATGGTGATTGGTAATATTCACCACAAGGATTTTTATCTCATCCAGAACTAACATAGCCCTGTCCAGACTGGATTATTGTTCCAGTTAACGTTGGTAATCTAATTTAATACATTGCATGTTGGTGATTTTAATGGCGGATCCGGATAGCACATACACCGACAGCGCTTCCCTTTGTCGCTGTCCAGGCCCCCGTGGTGCTGAAAGAGCGCACAGTAGTGTATGTTGACTTGAAGCTAGTTGTTCTTTGGTAGGCCTACATGTTGTGGCCATGGGATAGATCTTGTTCCCATGAGTTAAGAAGCTAATGTGACTTTTTGTGTGACATCATGCACTCCATTGTGATGTTATCCAGTCCATTGTGAAATCCCTCCCCTCACCCCTTTAGCCAATTGGCATGAACACAAACACACACCACATGCACGCACACACATGCATACACACACACACAACACAACACAACACACACACACACGCACACAGACACGATACTTGACCTCCATACTAAATGTCAGCTTCCTATAGGCGAAAACTGTGCCCGCTAAAGCGTGGTGAACTTTTTGTGGACCGACCAACGAACAGATCTACCAACCAACCAAGAGTGACTTATAGAACTGCTGGCCATGCTGGCCACAGCTAACAAACAAACCAACCAACAGAGTGACTTATAGAACTGCTGGCCATGCTGGCCACAGCTAACAAACAAACCAACCAACAGAGTGACTTATAGAACTGCTGGCCATGCTGGCCACAGCTAACAAACACCAACAGAGTGACTTACAGAACTGCTGGCCATGCTGGCCACAGCTAACAAACACCAAACCTTCAGAAAGAGAAGATTTATTTTACAGTCACCACATTACACTTTTTTTTTTTAATGAAATAATATTCCCTTCCTTGGATTCCCCCAGAAGTCACCAACAAAAATGTTATTCGCCCTGCAACCCACCGGGTGTTCATCCTTTCATGGCCCTCTTCTTTCTTGGAACTGGAGGAACCAATTAAAAATCTCTTTTTGGCTCCGAGGATGTGTTGAAACGGCAGCAAAAATCACATCCCTTTTGAGATACTAAACCATGGACAAAGAGCTCCACTCGGGTTACTTGAGTCATAACTTATTTAAATGTGCCAAGGCAAGTGCGGCACTGCAGGAACGCTATTGTTCTCCAAAACTGGTTGTCATAACATATCTACAATTTTAGCCAAATCGTTGGTTGCCAACATATTGACCCTTCAATTAAAACGTTTTTGATATTGGCCAGTGTTGCTTATTGTTGACAAGATGTTGCTGAGGATATGATTTTACCAACACGTTTACTCAACCAGCTTCCCCGGTGTCGGTCTGGGAAATCTGTACTGAAATCTTCCTCACTTGGCCTGAAGGAGCTGCTAACCAACCAAAGAATTTCATTAGCATTCATCTGAAATACATTTTAGAGTTTTAGTATGGTACATGCTTTTCCATACTGACAAGAATACTACCATGGAAAAGCAGCAAATCATTGTTTTGATGTTTTAATTTAAAGATGCTGTAGTTAACTTGTATGGCTTTAAAAGTATTTAAATAAGTCACTTACCCAAAGCCAAAGATTAGCAGAATAATATGTCAGAATCTCAGAAACAGCGGTAGCCCCGTTCTTCTGCTGTTCCCATATTAAAGGGAATTGTGTGGATACCAATCCAACCAATGAGAAAGAAATCTGAGACGGTAGGCGTGGCTCCGACCTGTCAATCACTCCTTCTGTCACTCAGGAGCAGTGGGAGGTGTGTCACTCCTGGTATTGGTCTGACTTTCTGGAGATTTGATCTTTGCTCCCAAAGCATAGCAGCTTTAAATACACTTAACATTGGTGTAAAATATCGACTATCTATCTAAAGCTTCATTCCAAAAATCTTGGTGAACCACCATGATTGGTATCAGCCTTCAAAAGCTCACTCACACACACACACACACACACACACACACACACACACACACACACACACACACACACACACACACACACACACACACACACTCTTCTGGCACAGGTGGATACAGTGGGAATGCAGGCCCTATTGTTATACCTATTTACCTTCACATGACCACATCTGGCAATGCATTATCAAAGCAAACATTGACTTAACGAACATAAACTCATCACAATAATGAAATGAAAATATGAATAGAGTGTATGAGGAATTATTACGACACACACCATGAAAGCGTGCCGTCCGAGGAGCGCAGAGATAAATGGGCCAATCGAGCAACATTACCAATCTAAGCAATGCCTATGACGATGAGAACCTGAAGACCTCCACAAAGGAGCTGATTGCATTATGGGCTTGCTATGCAACTGGCAGCTGCTTCCTGACAAAAGGATGATGATGGAAAACTCTCGCCGCTGCACTCCACAATAGTCTATTAATGGCAAATGGAACTGTGTGATGTCTGTTGCGGCACAGATGTTGATTGGGGGATGTTGGGGGATGAGAAACCTGTGTGGACTAACACAGATGTTGAAGGCCAACATGAGAAACCTGTGTGGACTAACACAGATGTTGAAGTCCAACATGAGAAACCTGTGTGGACTAACACAGATGTTGAAGTCCAACATGAGAAACCTGTGTGGACTAACACAGATGTTGAAGTCCAACATGAGAAACCTGTGTGGACTAACACAGATGTTGAAGTCCAACATGAGAAACCTGTGTGGACTGACACAGATGTTGAAGTCCAACATGAGAAACCTGTGTGGACTAACACAGATGTTGAAGTCCAACATGAGAAACCTGTGTGGACTAACACAGATGTTGAAGTCCAACATGAGAAACCTGTGTGGACTAACACAGATGTTGAAGTCCAACATGAGAAACCTGTGTGGACTAACACAGATGTTGAAGTCCAACATGAGAAACCTGTGTGGACTAACACAGATGTTGAAGTCCAACATGAGAAACCTGTGTGGACTAACACAGATGTTGAAGTCCAACATGAGAAACCTGTGTGGACTAACACAGATGTTGAAGGCAAGATGAGAAACCTGTGTGGACTGACACAGATGTTGAAATCCAACATGAGAAACCTGTGTGGACTAACACAGATGTTGAAGGCCAACATGAGAAACCTGTGTGGACTAACACAGATGTTGAAGGCCAACATGAGAAACCTGTGTGGACTAACACAGATGTTGAAGGCAAGATGAGAAACCTGTGTGGACTGACACAGATGTTGAAATCCAACATGAGAAACCTGTGTGGACTAACACAGATGTTGAAGGCCAACATGAGAAACCTGTGTGGACTAACACAGATGTTGAAATCCAACATGAGAAACCTGTGTGGACTAACACAGATGTTGAAGTCCAACATGAGAAACCTGTGTGGACTAACACAGATGTTGAAGGCAAGATGAGAAACCTGTGTGGACTGACACAGATGTTGAAATCCAACATGAGAAACCTGTGTGGACTAACACAGATGTTGAAGGCCAACATGAGAAACCTGTGTGGACTAACACAGATGTTGAAGGCCAACATGAGAAACCTGTGTGGACTAACACAGATGTTGAAGGCCAACATGAGAAACCTGTGTGGACTAACACAGATGTTGAAGGCAAGATGAGAAACCTGTGTGGACTGACACAGATGTTGAAATCCAACATGAGAAACCTGTGTGGACTAACACAGATGTTGAAGGCCAACATGAGAAACCTGTGTGGACTAACACAGATGTTGAAATCCAACATGAGAAACCTGTGTGGACTAACACAGATGTTGAAGTCCAACATGAGAAACCTGTGTGGACTAACACAGATGTTGAAGGCAAGATGAGAAACCTGTGTGGACTGACACAGATGTTGAAATCCAACATGAGAAACCTGTGTGGACTAACACAGATGTTGAAGGCCAACATGAGAAACCTGTGTGGACTAACACAGATGTTGAAGGCCAACATGAGAAACCTGTGTGGACTAACACAGATGTTGAAATCCAACATGAGAAACCTGTGTGGACTAACACAGATGTTGAAGTCCAACATGAGAAACCTGTGTGGACTAACACAGATGTTGAAGTCCAACATGAGAAACCTGTGTGGACTAACACAGATGTTGAAATCCAACATGAGAAACCTGTGTGGACTAACACAGATGTTGAAGTCCAACATGAGAAACCTGTGTGGACTAACACAGATGTTGAAGGCAAGATGAGAAACCTGTGTGGACTGACACAGATGTTGAAATCCAACATGAGAAACCTGTGTGGACTAACACAGATGTTGAAGGCCAACATGAGAAACCTGTGTGGACTAACACAGATGTTGAAATCCAACATGAGAAACCTGTGTGGACTAACACAGATGTTGAAGTCCAACATGAGAAACCTGTGTGGACTAACACAGATGTTGAAGGCAAGATGAGAAACCTGTGTGGACTGACACAGATGTTGAAATCCAACATGAGAAACCTGTGTGGACTAACACAGATGTTGAAGGCCAACATGAGAAACCTGTGTGGACTAACACAGATGTTGAAATCCAACATGAGAAACCTGTGTGGACTAACACAGATGTTGAAGTCCAACATGAGAAACCTGTGTGGACTAACACAGATGTTGAAGTCCAACATGAGAAACCTGTGTGGACTAACACAGATGTTGAAATCCAACATGAGAAACCTGTGTGGACTAACACAGATGTTGAAGTCCAACATGAGAAACCTGTGTGGACTAACACAGATGTTGAAGGCCAACATGAGAAACCTGTGTGGACTGACACAGATGTTGAAATCCAACATGAGAAACCTGTGTGGACTAACACAGATGTTGAAATCCAACATGAGA
>NC_139632.1:45285428-45315428 GCF_964638095.1 Poromitra crassiceps
GGCGGCGATTGAGCCTGAAAGCCATGTCTGAGACAGTAGCGAGACAGGAACAACAACAGCAGCAGCAGCAAAGGATCATGCACAAACCCGAGACGAAAGGGACTGTCCGTCAGGGCGCGGACGACTGTGTCAGCAACTCCCTCCCGACTACCAGGAGAAAATTACAAACTTCGGCGAATTCACACAAAGAAAGATCAAGGAATATTCCATCGGACCGGAGCAGATCATAAATATGGATGAAGTGCCTTTGACGTTCGACCTGCCTCTCACTAGGACTGTTAACAAGAAAGGTGAATCGTCCATCACGTTGAGAACCACAGGTCACGAGAGAACGAATTTCACTTGTGTTCTTGGCTGCACAGCATCTGGAGTAAAGCTCCCGCCGATGGTGATTTTTAAGCATCTCACAATGTGTGATTTTGTCTGGGGATTAGTGACCTGACTTTTGTTTTGTTGAAATGTTAATAAATGGGAGCTTCCCCAAACAGCCATCTCTTTCCCGACAATCCCCTCTGTGCACGAAGCCTTACATATGGTAATTAAACATCAAAACACCCGCGGCTTATAGACCGGTGCGGCTTATATATGTAAAAAACAGTCAACTCTGCAGGTGCGGCTTATACACCGGTGCGCCTTATAGTCCGGAATTTACGGTATATATTTTGACCATGACTACGCAGTCGAGATTGTCAAGAAGCGCAAGGAGTACAACGGGATAAAGAAAGCGTTAAAGATCAAAGGGGTTCGCTTCCAGACTCCATTCACAAATATGCGGATTCACTGGGACACGGGGATCCAGACGTACGCTAATGCCCAGGAGGCGCATAGGGAGCTGAAGAGACGCGGAGTGCCGGTAGAGGAGCTGGTGCCAACAGAGGGAGACATCAGGATGGAAGTGCAGCTACGGGACGGGACGGGAGGACAACAGACGCCAGCAGCTGACCGAGAGAGGAGCCGTGCTGCCGCCATGAGAGCAAGAGAGAAGCTCAGGGAGTCTCAGCGCACCCCCAAAATGTGAAGAAGATTAATCAGCTCACTTGCATGACTATAATGATTCCGAGTTATCAACAATAACAATGCCACAAGAATAGGTGAAGAGGATTTAATCAATAGCTGGTATGGGAGCCTAGGCTCCAAGTCAAAAAAAAAAATGAAAAATGAAAAATGAAAAAAAAAAAAAAAAAAAATGTAATCACAACACTACCGATTGGCGGAGTATTATTATCATTTATGTGCCTGGGAGAAACGGTTTCAGTGGGCGGAGACGGTTACGTTGGACTTGTAAGATGGCAGAGTTAAGGTTGACAGCCACTTGTGCCACACTTAGTTTAGGACCCTCTCATAGGGAGAGGCTTTTCCATCGACCTACCAACGGGGTCAGAGTAGAGGAGGAAAGAGCGTTTCCTCCTCGTTTGGAAGTCCGTTTAAGTTTAAGTTTGGTTGAAAGTTGGATAGGTAAATGTGTTCTATGTGTTCAATGTGTGTCGCAGGGGGCTGCTAATTCTACTACGTGGAAAATGAATGTCGGGGTCTAATGACTTGAAAATTGCATCTTTGAATGTAAATGGCTTAAGCAACCCAGTTAAGAGGAGCAGAGTACTATCTAAAATGAAAAAAGATAAGACACAAGTGATTTTCTTGCAAGAGACTCATATGTCGAAACAAGAACATGAGAAGTTGAAAAAGTTTGGGTATGTAAATTCATTTTTTAGCTCTTGTAAAAATAGTAGGAAAAGAGGAGTGGCTACTCTGATACATAATTCCGTTAATTTTGAATTGATAAAGGAGAAAAGAGATAAAGAAGGCAGATATATGATTATTATAGGGAAGATAGATAATGCTCTGCTCACCTTAATCAATGTGTACACCCCACCTGAGAGTGATAGAAAGTTCTTCAAGCTCCTCTTCGACGTATTACTTTCCGAAGCAGAGGGGATTTTAGTATGTGCCGGAGATTGGAATACAATCTTAAACTACTCCCAAGATACCACAAGTACAAGTAAACATAGGTCGCAGAGGTCTAAAGATCTTAATATCCTAATTAAGGAGTCTGGCTTGTTTGACGTTTGGAGGAACATAAATGTAGGAGTTAAAGATTACACTCATTACTCAGCATCACATCGGGTGCATTCTAGACTAGATTTCTTTTTGATGAATACTGGAGATAGATATAGGGTGATGGAATGCTCAATAGGAACAGCGGATATATCCGATCACAATATAATTTATCTGACTATACATTTGAATGATAAGCAAAGAAATGGACTTTGGAGATTGAACGTTAGCATTCTAAACAATAAAAACGTGGTGACGCAGATCCAAGAAGAAATCATTGATTGTATAAAGGTTAACGACAATGGTCAAGTGAATCCAGTCCTGGTATGGGATACGGTCAAAGCAGTAATGAGAGGGAAACTAATATCAAAAACGGCATATTTGAACAAGCTCAGGAAATTAAGATATGAGGAGCTACAGAGAAATTTGAGAGAATTAGAGAGTCGACGTCCAATAGAGGGAGATGAAGTATTGGTTGAGCAGTTAAAAGGAGTAAGGAAGCAAATAGAAGATATGGGGAAGGATGAAATAGAGAAGAAATTGAGATTCACAAAACAGACATTCTATAAAGCAGGGCCGAAGGCAACTAAAATCTTAGCGAAACGCCTCAAAAATCAACAAATTAGGAATTCAATACATAAAATTAGGGACCCCTCGGGAAATAAACTTACCTATGAGCCAGAAAAGATTCAGAAAATCTTCAAAGAATACTATGAAAACTTATACTCGCAACCTGAGTTGGAAAATGAAGATAGCATTAGACAATTTCTACTAAAATTAGACCTCCCGTCCATAGGTGAGATACAAAATGAAACTTTGACCGATCCCATAACCAGAGAAGAACTGGTTTCTGCAATTGGGAGGCTGAAAGCCAACAAAAGCCCGGGGAGCGATGGCTTTCCAAATGAGTGGTATAAAATCTTTAAAGAGGAACTCGCTTCGGTCCTGCTGAACTCCTTTAACTGGACACTGGACAAAGCTGAGGCTCCCCCATCATGGAAAGAGGCTGTGATCTCGGTCCTACCAAAGGATGGGAAGAATAAAGAGTATTGTGAGTCCTATCGCCCTATATCTATATTGAATGTTGATTATAAACTGTTTACATCTATAATGACTAAGAGAATGGAAGCTATTTTACCAGATTTGATACATGAAGATCAGACAGGGTTTATAAAAGGCAGACAAACGCAAGATAACATCAGACGTACTCTTCATATCATTGAACAGGTGGACAAGCAACATCTAAATGCAGCCCTGGTGAGTCTCGATGCAGAAAAAGCGTTTGATCGGGTCAGTTGGTCTTTTCTGTTTAGAGTACTAGAAAGGTTGGGATTCAACGATCAATTCATAAGATGCATACAAGCTTTATACGACAACCCGACCGCTAGAATAAAGATCAATGGCCATCTGACGGATAGATTCAAACTGTTCAGAGGGACTCGCCAGGGTTGTTGCGCTAGCCCCGCCCTCTTCGCGATTTTCATAGAGCCGCTGGCTCAAGTTATTAGAGAAAGTAGAGAGGTGAGGGGCGTCACTGTAGCAAAAGAGGAACATAGAATAGGTCTGTTTGCAGACGACATTATTGTTTTCCTACAAAATCCAAACTCAACATTTCCCAAGCTTATGTCAATTCTAGATGAATATGGTAAGATGTCAGGTTATAAACTAAACATTACAAAGACTCAGGTTTTGGCATTTAACTTTTCACCCAGTACAGCAATCAGGTTAAAATACAAATTGAAATGGGAGGCAGATTCAATTAAGTACCTTGGGGTGCTAATTACCCATGACAAGAACAAACATTATGAGTCAAATTATAATATTATTAATAATAAGTTAAAGAAGGATTGGTTAAAATGGTCTACGCTGATTATGGATTTTAGTTCTAGAATAGAGGTGATCAAAATGAACGTGTTGCCGAGGCTGTTATACATACCTCTTTCTATCATTACCGGTTAAGATCCCAGACTCTCAGTTCACATCGTGGGATAAACAGATATCACGATTTATATGGGCAGGTGCCAGGCCCAGGGTGAAATTCAAGACACTCCAGATTGGAAAAGAGAGAGGAGGCCTGGCATTACCAAACATCAGGGAATATTATTATGCTGCTCAACTGAGATATGTTGTCTGTTGGTGCTCTCCGACCTACCGGGCTAGATGGAAAGATATTGAGATGGGTCTGGAGCAAGTTCAACCTCAGACATTACTAGGGGGAAAGGTACGTGCAATTTTAAAGGGAGATAACAACATTCTAGAAAACTCATTAATAATTTGGAAAGAAGTGGTTAAAAAATATAACTTAGCAAAAGATAGTAAACTATTGATCTGGCCAGCCCAGTCCCCCAGCTTCAGACCTGGAGATTTGGACAATACCTTTGCAAGGTGGAAGGAAAGGGGTGTGACAGCCATGTGCACACTATTGGAGGGTCACTTTTTTAAGTCTTTCGAGAAGTGTAAAACCGAATTTGATCTAGAAAACTGGGACTTACTCAGATATCTTCAGTTAAGACACTTCTTCGATACAGAAATTAAGAAACAAATCTCAGATGAAGGAAATGAAGTGATTGAAGTATTTTTGGGAGCATATAGTCAAACCCCAGCTAAAACTGTCTCTAGATTATATAGAAGTTTGCATAACCGTAATGGGAATAATTCACTGTATGTTAAATCGAAATGGGAGCTAGAACTGGGAATTAATCTGTCAGAGGATGATTGGCTTTCGATATGCGAAACACAACAAACTTCAACAAGCTCCAGAGGATGGAGGGAATTTGGCTGGAAAAATCTGATCCGCTTTTTTATCACACCTCAAATCAAAAACAAACAATTAGGTGAACAGCAGCCCTGCTGGAGACAGTGTGGGGTGGTGAACGCCAATCATTCTCATATTTTCTGGTTTTGCAGAAAAATACAATCTTTCTGGGTCACAATTAGTCAAACTGTAAAAGAAGTCTTGGGTTACGAGTTCCCTAGGGAGCCACAGGTGGTATATCTTGGGTTAATCACAGAAGAGGCCATACATAAGGAGGACTTCTATCTCTTTAAGATTCTCACTCTTGCGGGGATAAAGGCCATTACGAGGAATTGGCTCAAAGAAGATCCACCAGGAGCAGGTCAATGGTTGGCCATAGTAGAGGAGATTCACTCCATGGAAAAAATGACTTTTCGCATTAGAACGAAGGCCAAGATTCTGGATCGCCGATGGGAAAAGTGGACTGCCTTCAGAGCAAGAGGCGAGCAGAATCCAATAACGGACTAAAAGGAAGGACCCGAGAACAGAGAAGCGTAACCCCCTGCGACAGTTTTGTTTTTGTTTGTCTCTTTTTGTCCCTGTCTTCTTTTCCTTTCAAGTGTCGATGTATGTCTATGTACTTTTGTTAACTCAAAATAAAGAGTTAAAAAAAAAAAAAAAAAAAACTGGTCCATTGGAGTGAATGGAGATGTCGGAACTCTTCTATTATACGGCTCTGGTCTACACTAACTGTTGGCCAGCCTTCAGCTGAACATGCTGTCCGAATTCAGAGTGTCCGAATTCAATCTGTGGTGGAAGAATGCAATTTTCACATCATGCAGGTCTGCAGCAGCTAAATCTGAGTTTGTGCTGAGATCATGTTGTCAGTAGTAAATAATACAATAGTAATGGAGGATAGATGGAGGAAAAGAGAGGTTTTACAATGGCTGCCACTGTATTCCCCCAAATCTGCTTTGGCTTCTTCTCTATCGGTCTTCAGTGGTTTGAACATCTCTGCCTCTCCGCCCCTTCTGGAGGGAGGCAGAGATGAGGGCAATGCGACGAGAGTAAGCCATTATAGGGCATGGAGAGCCAGCGTGGGACCTGGGGAGCAGCGGAGTGGTTCCCATGGTCCTCTGCTTGGCACAGTCATGTCTGACTGAGGAGCAGCTGGGAAAGGCCGACAGCTGGGAAGCTCCTCCATCTCCAGCACACCCCAGATGTTCCTCTCTCCCTCTCTCCCCCTTGTCTCTTCTCCTCTCTCTCCCCTTCTCTCTCTCTCTCTCTCTCTCTCTCTCTCTCTCTCTCTCTCTCTCTCTCTCTCTCTCTCTCTCTCTCTCTCTCTCTCTCTCTCTCTCTCTCTCTCTCTCTCTCTCTCTCTCTCTCTCTCTCTCTCTCCTCCCCCCCAGTGTGGAAAAACTGGCAATGCCACGTTCCAGTTGTCAAATCGCCTAACTCCCATATCCTAGATGTAGCCAATCCTGCGTTAAGATGTTAGAATTATGCAAATTATATTAGCAAGTCTGGAACTGTCATTATTTCAAAATTGTTTTGGATGCAATATATCAAGTCTTCATTGCAGAAAGAACATACTTGATATTGGTAATTCAATTTGCAACTAGTAAAAGAAAGAGGGGGGGAAAATCTACTGGCTGTAAACATGCAGTTAGAGCAGACTTTGGGTGTTGAAATGCATCACTCTTGCATGCACTTAGACAAAAGTAACTTGTGGTTTGTCTTCACATGTAATTAATAGAAGGAGTCAACTACTGAAACTATGGAAATGGAAACAGTGTGGCAGGAATGAGAGGCAGTCAGAGTAAAAACGTGGCAGTTGCTCCTTCACACTCAAACATCATAATCCATTAGAGTATCCTGTATAATCCTTCGCATTCCCTGAAAACCTGTGTAAGCAAAGAATAACAACAACAAATCTGAAAAATGCTGTTGTTGTCTTTTAATGTGCAACATAACCTCTGTCTTGACAAAATCTTAAAGAGGCCATAAGCCCTGGTTCACACATAGGCTGAAGCAGCGCTTCACAGAAGCTTCGAGCAGGAACCTTGCCGTTCACACCAGAAGCACTCTCTTTTCCTCAGCGCCTCGCTCGGGGCTGCCCTCCCCCCGCTCACAACTTCCATTGACTTCATGCCTGTCTGCTCAGGTGCAGCGCGCTGCACGCTGGAAAAATAGCACAGAAGCTGAAAGTATCGCTGCAGCATGCTTGCAGCGTAGCTTCAGCGTGGCTTGGCGTGCGGCTGGTGTGATCGGTCTCGCCTGTTAACAAGGACGCTGACATGAAACTGCCTCCGCGCTGTGTAGGCGACAGCGCTACCACTGCGCCACCGTGCCTCATTTGCAGTTGAACATTATATACTACGGAGCAAGGTTATTATCGTTAAATTAACGAAATAATGAAAACTAGGTGTCATTTTTTCCCATTAAATGAAATAAAAATAAAAACTCATGTGCATCCAAGTTTCTGCCCTGCTTTTCCAAGCTGGGCCATGGAACATACAGAGGTAGTGAAGAATTAGATCAGGGAATCAGTGGTGGATAGGCTTGACCAGGCTGCTATAAATCACCGACACCTGGACAACAGGCAACAGCTTGACCCCACCCAGAGTGACTCATCTATAAGGAGGAGTGGGGAAAGAATAGAGGAGAGGAGAGAGAGAGGAGAGAGAGGAGAGAGAGAGAGGGGAGAGAGAGAGAGAGAGAGGAGAGAGAGAGGAGAGAGAGAGAGAGGAGAGAGAGGAGAGAGGAATGTGGCATATGGCAGTTAATCATGCTACAGCTATACACTCTCACAATCTGTCCATCAATCCATCACTTGCCCACCTGCCTCTCTCTGTCTGTCTGTCTGTCTGTCTCTCCATTTCTCTCTCGATAGACTCTGTCTGTCTGTCTGCCTGCCTGTCTGTCTGTCTGTCTGTCTGTCTGTCTGTCTGTCTATCCGTCTGTCTGTCTGTCTGTCTGTCTGTCTCTCTGTCTGTCTGTCTCTCTGTCTGTCTGTCTCTATCTGTTTGTCTGTCTGTCTGTCTGTCTGTCTGTCTGTCTGTCTGTCTGTCTGTCTGTCTGCCACTCCCTCAATCTCTCACCTCTACCATGAGTCCCAACATCCTGCAGAGAGAGGGTGGGGTGGGTCTGTGCTCTTTCTGACTGCCCAGCCTGTTCTCTCCAATCTGCAAATCTGTATCTGTAAAATAACTTTACACTTTACAATTGCATGCAGTGAATATACGTGAGATGCACCAATTGTGTGCAGTGAATACGCCAAAGAGTCGATAGCTATAACCAGGAAGTAGCATGGCATGGAAATAAGCCGGGGGCACTGCGTAGGGTGAGGTGGTCGGGATGAATAAAACCCTCGTTCAAATTAACTGATGTTTGATTTCAAATTGACATTGACATTACACGTTTGCAGAACCATAAAACGAATGTGGGTTCAGCAGGATAATCTTCACATAAGATAACTAGAATTTCTGCATGCTCAATTCTAAGGTGACTGTCACAGCTCTCCAATTATAGCAGTAGGATTGGCTACAGGTGGTTTATGCTAAGAGTATTTAATCTCTGGTTCACTGAAGAACTAAATCTAGGAAATGAAAATAAATAAACTGACAGTCCTTCAAGTCAGTTTTGGTGCAGCTTATTCCTTCATGTCTGTCACACTGTGTATGCTGCATCTCAAACAGAAGGCATTATGAAGCGCGTGTGTGGACATTATGACATCATACCATTATGACATTGCAACATGGCTGATGACATCGCTCACTGATGACATCACAATTGCTCGGGTGACATCACTGATGACATCACAGTTGCTCGAGTGACATCACTGGTGTTTACATCACTGTACATCCTGTGAATGACATGACAGGACAGGACAGGACAGGACAGTATTGACATGAAGCTGCGTGTTCGGATCAACAACCAGACCAGCAGGGTGGAGTTACTGGGAGAGGAGCCCAGTCTGAGAGAGCTCACAGGCCACATCAAGGAGACTGTCCTGGTCTCCCATGGACTCAGCGCAGACACAGAGTTCAGCCTGTCTCTAAATGGCACAGAGCCTCTGTCAGACGCTGGACAGACTCTGTCCTCATGCGGCATCATTTCTGGGGACCTGATCTGTGTGATGCTGCCTCCGTCTGTAGCAGCTGCCTCGCCCTCATCTGCCCACCAGGCCTCAGCCTCGCCCTCATCTGCCTGTCAGGCCTCAGCCTCACCCTCATCTGCCTGCCAGGCCTCAGCCTCACCCTCATCTGCCTGCCAGGCCTCTGCCTCGCCCTCATCTGCCTGCCAGGCCTCCACCAACAGTACAGCAACCCAGAGGCAAGAGCCAAGCCAGAGTCCACAGACTGCTGCCATGAGTTCCACTGAACAAAGTGCTCACAGCCCAGCAGCATCAAGGGAGTCGGAGGGTAACAATGAAGAGGAGGACCAGGGAGCACAAGTGTGCAGTTGGGAGCCCATGCTGTGCAGTGAGGCAGAGGAAGGTCAGGCCCCCCTGTCCCTGGAGCTCCTCTACCATGGAGCCCAAAGCAGGAGCCCTAGCGACTCTCTCATGGTGGCTGTGAACTGCCTGATGTTGGAGACCGGATTCACTCCTCAGGGCTGTGAGATAAAGGCTGGTGAGATGCCCAGTGGGTGGAGAGCAGCAGGAGGACTGTACAAACTAAATTACAACCATCCACTGTGTGACAACAGCCTTGCAATGATGGTAGCTGTGACCATGGGGCCCATGCTGGTCATTAATGGTATACTGAAGATGAATGAGACAGCGCATCCAGTGCGCAAATTGTCTCTGAAACAATCAAGCTATGTGACAGATGAATTTCAAGGAGAAAATGCAGCAGCAGCCTTCAAAGATCTGAGCAAACTGTCACGGATCTTCAAAGACCACCTGGCGTACCCATTGATAGCTGCAGCCAGAGAAGCCATGTCCCTACCAGTGGTCTTTGGCCTGGGTGCCCTTCCGCCAGAGCTGCTCCTCATGGTGCTGAGGCTGCTGGACGTCCAGTCCCTGGTGATGCTGTCCTCAGTCAGTAGACACTTCCACAGCACCACAGCAGACTCCACACTGTGGAGACACCTCTACCACCGCGACCTCAGGCCACAAGATCCCAGCAGATCCAGAGACACAGACTGGAAAGAACTTTACAAAACAAAGTACAAGATACGCATCAACTTTCGACGACACATGCCCCCCCACCCCTACTTGGTTCCTCCCATCTACCCTATCACCTCCGACCCCTTCAACCCCCACCCCTTTCCCCGGTACCCACGGGGCATCTTCGGCGGTGAGCACGACCAAAGACCAAACATCCCCCATGGCCTCCTGCCTCGCCCACACTATGACCCCATTGGTCCACCTCTGGGTGGCACTGGCCACCCCACAGGGGGAGTTCTCATTGGACGGCGTGGACACAGACCCAGAGGAAGTCGATCCACAGATATCCGAAGGGGCTTCATCTGATTCTGAATTTCAAAAGCAAAACTCAAAACTCATGCGCTTAGTGGGCTCAACCGGAGTCACCTGAGCCATTGTAACATCATTGATGATGTCGCAATAGTGTGAAGGCACATTTTTGCCAGGCAGCTGGCTTCTGGCCTACAATTGGCTATGTCTGAAGGAAGGAAGGACTGCCAATCCTCAAAGGTCGGAAGGGAGCCCTCAGGGAGTTGAGTCAATTTTAGCGACGAAAGCTGCTATTTGCTGCTTAAGCTGCGTTCACACCGAGATATTTATTTTTCGCTCTGTCGCTCAAGTCAACCCTTTGGAATCGCTCTGTCGCTCTGTTTAAATCGCTCATCAACAGGCACACGAAATGACGGACATGTGGGGGATATAACGTTACGCAATGTCATGCTGTTTGTCCACTACGAGCCACCGTCATTGTTTACAAGCTAAGCCTATCAGCGTGCTCCTAATGCGAGCTGCATACCGGTAGTACAGACTTCACTTCATGTCAGCTGTCAGGCTGTCAATGCGGTTTGTTGCCACACAATAAACCAGCGGTTTGTTCCAAGCCAGTGTGATCCTTGACTCGCTCTCACACAGCAGCCAATCAGCGTTGAACAGCGAGCGACTGATGCCAGCGTATTTTCGCTCGAGTTGGAATATTTCATCTTGAGCGACGAGCGTATTTTCTCCCTGTCGCTCTGTCTCTGCCGCTCGGACGCCCAGCGATTATTCTCCCAGGCGAATATACGCTCAATCACTCGTTTGCATTGACTTTGTATGTAAACTCGATGCCAGCGACAAACTTTAATAGGTCGGTGTGAACGCACCTTTAGTCAGATGATGATGTGCTAATTTGCATAATTGATTTGCTACAGTCTCCACTCTGAGCAGAGGGAGGAGCAACAGTTTCCACTCTTAGCAGAGGGAGGAGCTATACAGTCTCCACTCTGAGCAGAGGGAGGAGCAACAGTTTCCACTCTTAGCAGAGGGAGGAGCTATACAGTCTCCACTCTGAGCAGAGGGAGGAGCAACAGTTTCCACTCTTAGCAGAGGGAGGAGCTATACAGTCTCCACTCTGAGCAGAGGGAGGAGCAACAGTTTCCACTCTTAGCAGAGGGAGGAGCTATACAGTCTCCACTCTGAGCAGAGGGGAGCTACGCTAGGAAGCGTTGTGGTCACTAGACCTCTGTGGATTAGACAAGCAAGTGGCGCAATGCACCGTTCGCCATCAGCTGTACATATTTGTCTGTAAACGCTTGGGGAGTCGACACATTACAATTGTTCCCACATGGTCAGAAAAAGTTGTTGTGTTTGAGAAATAAAGTTGCCCGCGGGGTTTGAAAAGTCACTCAATCTACTGTAGATGCAAAGTTGCCAAGTTGGCAACAGAGACTCTAGTGCACACAGAGAGAGATTACATCGCGGCTCTTAGACCCCAGCAATCAGTGGATGTCCACAGAGGGCAATGAGCTCCCGGTGGGTGTGTGGGTGGGTGTGTGTGTGTGTGTGTGTGTGTGGGTGTGTGGGTGTGTGTGTGGGTGTGGGTGGGGGTAGGCAGACCAATAAGCCCACAGGACTGGGCGTGCCTCAGCAGAATACTGAGTGAGATAGAGCGCTTCCCAAACAGACACCTCAGACCACCGCCTATCGATCAGTGGAAGGCGAGGGGAAGGAGGAGGCGCTGGATTCATGGTGGAAGTTGGCGTAATGCGTTCCAATAAGCACCACAAGTTGTCTGTTAGATAGGTTTTAAAAGTTAGGGCGATTGGTTTAACGGGTGTCGAGAAAGTGTGTCGTTCATGTGTGCGCGTGTGTGTGTGTGTGTGTGTGTGTGTGTGTGTGTGTGTGTGTGTGTGTAGGAGTGCAGTGGGTTGCAATCAGTGCAGAATTTAGTGCAGATGAGGACAAGATACCCAGGGGAAATTCATGAGGTAACCTTTACGATTTTTATGGGCGGATTCGACTCGGAGGCAATGGTGTTACATCTTGGGAAGGCGTTTCCAGGCTATGGGTTGTGCGTGCGTGCGTGCGTGCATGTGTGTGTACACACAGACTATTTGCAACTGCACCACCACCACAGAAGTGTTTGAGACAATACCAGACACTCCCTAGCAAGGCCGTTTCCAATAGCAACCAATGCTGTCTGGTTGATCATTCCTCTCTTACAAGAGGTTCACATTCTTTGTACATTTTTAACTCATACCCACATGGGTATAGACCTTATTCGGTACCCCGGACGGCGCCATATTGTTGACAAACCACAGCCGTAACGTAGTCTGGCCGAGCGTATAGCAACAGTTATGGCTTTGTCAAAGAGAAGTGATGAAAAAATAAGTTTGGTCAGAGGTGCGGACCCCTATAAAAAACAGACTTAGAGTAAATATAACTCATTATATTGCCAGGTATAACGTACCGGACATTGTGAATACAGTATTGGCATAGGCTACACATCTCAGGAGCTGAAGGCTTTCAAATCCCTTGAGTCCTAGCGTTATAACTATTTCATCTGTGGCAATTTGTCTGACATTTTTACTTTTGTGCCACCAACGACATCATCATCATCATCATCATCAAACGTTGTCATGACAGCAAAGGTAGATCACTTTAACGTTAAATGTTTGTTTGATATGATCTGACGCTTGCTTGCATGAGCCCAATGTTTGCTACTAAGGTTAGCCTATAGTCTCTTTCCCTTCACGTTTGTGGACAGTAGCTAACACTCAGTGCATTAAAAATAGTTGCATGACTGTGTGCATGTAAACCAGCCAGCGACAGAACAGCAACGGTTTTAGATTTTGCAACATAAATAAATCGGCTTAATACAATTGCAGATTCATTTAATGGCTCAGGCTGTTAGAGTTTTGAGTTTGCCTGTAATGATATTCCATTACTCTGACTTTGTTTGCTACCACTATTATTAGATTGAAACAGATGTGTGTTTGTGGCTGTGTGTCTTTAGGTATGAAGGCAATGGAACAGTAAAACATTCAAATCCATATTTTGTATTCTGCTGCGATCAATCGGTGGCATACTGTATCTTTCCTTTATTAGTATTTTAGCTCAGAAAGAAAAACCCTGAAAGACTGAACTTTTCCTCACTCTGTGAAGTAACTAGAATGGGCCCCCAACTGGTTCCATTCTGAATGTGTCCTGAAACCCCAATGACGAACACCCAGATATTCTACTAAAACATATCCGAGCCACACAGAGAAAAAAGAAAGGTTTCATCTCGCCAGAAAAATAACATTTTCTGGCCTCCATTTTCCTCACAATTGCCTAGTCCCTTTCATTTCAGGGAGAAGTGTTTTTTGTGAGGTCTATCAAGCCGCCAGTCTGAAGCCTTGGGGTAGCTGCATGCCGTGTCCCTGTATGGCCTCTCACACTGGACCACCTCACATTCACAATTTAACACAGGAGTACTGTATGTAAGACAGGTATGCGTGCTGGAAGTTCACTTGGTTGCTGGTTGCAACCGCAAAATTTGACAACTTTGACTGCGGCGCAGGAGCTTAAAGATTAAATTGACACATTTGATCATATGACTAGTTCATTTGCATTTCACCCCAGACAAGACAGGACAGTGAGAGTGAGGACACTGCTTTCAAGTCTGAAATTGACCTAGAACTGCTGTCAGTATTTTGACTGTACAGTACAGTAGGGGAGAGTGGGGTGAGTTGTGCCACTTTTTATTTGAGGTGTCTTTAAAGTGAGGGCATGACAGTAATGCTTCCAACTACAATTTGTACATATATTTCAGGATGTTGTGCACTACTGGGAACACTCCACTTGGATCTTAAATAAACTGTTAAAAAAATATGGCTATTCTTAAAAAAGTGGTCTCTTGGCACAACTTGCCCCCGGTGCGGGGTAAGTTGTGCCTTTGGAGAGAATACGTTGGGGTAAATTGTGCCATTGATTACTGAAGTAAAACAGAACATTTTCATCTCATATACTGTAATGCTATATCAAAGCAAGACAAAATAAAGATAACACTAAAGTCCAGTGTACTATAACAGGGTTAAACAAGGCTAAACGGTAGCAGCAGTTGACCTACATATTTAACATTTTCAGAAATAAAAATTATGTTCAAAATGAACAAAATCAACTATCACAGAGCCAGGCTACACTTGCCAATACTGCAATATTCTTCAACAAGGTCTATTTAAACATTTAAGAACAAAATGAAATAAAATTTCACTAAATCAACTGCAACTGCACTGGCACAACTTAACCCAGGCCTTTTGGCACAAACCACCCCATCCCCACCATTTTAACAAACTTGTATCATATAGCTGGTTTGGAGCTAACATCATGCTAACAGTATAGCCTCATATTGTAGCTTACTAAAACACTAACACATGTGTGAAATGTTTTCAAGCTTGTCTATAATTGTTCAGACACAACAATCAATAAACCTTGATCATAAAAAATTTACTTTGAGAGGCAAAAAACAGTTTTTTGAACTTAAATGTGCTTAGCTCTTGCGCAATCTGCCTCCCTTCTTTGCAGAGTGAGTAAAATGGATGCCTCTTCAAAAATGTGTGGTCACATGACCAATTTCTTCTATGGTTTTCTAGATACAAGGGGTGGCACAACTTCCCCACTGGCACAACTCACCCCACTCTCCCCTATACAATACAGTACAGTACAGTACAGTAGTGGAGAGTACAGGCTAGTTAAGTGTTGGTAATAAGGATTTTGAATTCTAACAGGCTCAAAGCATAAGTATGCTGTTCTGCTTCTGACATGGATTGTTGTTGTTTTGATTAATCAATATGTTCAAAATCTGTACTGTACAGTCAACCTAGTGACATCATCCAGCAGCGCCCTAGTTGACGAAAAGCTGAAATGTCCTTCCTCTTTCTAGCAAATCTATAGCTAAATTTCAGACTCAAGTCATAAGACACTGCTTCACTCCCAGATGTTGACTATGCTGAGTAGAAGATTTTGTGTGTTTTTGGTCGTACTCTGGTTAACTTTGGAGAACATTGCATTGCAAACATCTCAAAAGTTTTGGGTCACCACTGTCCCCCAGGTCATTCCTCTCTCAATCCATATCTTTGTGCTTCACATTTTGGTCAGACATTTCTTTCTTTCTTTCTTTCTTTCTTTCTTTCTTTCTTTCTTTCTTTCTTTCTTTCTTTCTTTCTTTCTTTCTTTCTTTCTGTGCAGGGGCAGACAGAATTTATGCTGTCTGTTGTTTACTGTGCCAAATGAAGTCTTGTATATGGGGGGGAGTTCGTATGTTGATAACGCATATCAACAGGTCAGGTTATTGTACATGTTTTTGGTGATTGTACAAGTTGCTATTTTCCCCTTCGCTTTCTTTTCTGCATTTTGTTTGTTTTTGTATCCAAAGTTTTTTTTGCTGAATTGGATTTCCCTTCAGGATGAATAAAATAAGTGATGAGAGATCTTGAATACAATCAATCATCATGATTGTAAAAACTAGGGAAATAAGGCCCAGGTCCAAAATAACTCAAATTGTCTCTTGCTGGGGGATGTGGAGAGCTGATTGATCCGACAGTGGGGGTTTTAGGTGTGTATTTGCCAGGAGAAGCTGCAAGCATGATTGCCAAGGCACACGGGCGTCTGCGGCTCCCGCACATTTAGCCACACAGCATGCATGAAGCGAGGGACGTGTGTGTACAAATGTTTAGTCATTACAGCGTTTTAGTCGTAATTAATCTAATTGCACAGGCAGGCGATCACAGAGGCTGAATTAGGCGGTGGGCTGATTTTAACTAACTTTGAGGAGGAGATGATGCATTCATCACGACGCAGGGAGACACAACCAGAGCTGTGCTGAAGAGGGACACTGAAGGAGGAGGGCGCTGGAGAGTGTGTGTGTGAGTGTGTGTGGGGGGGGGGGGTTGTGTGTGTGCGTGTGTGTGCGCGTGTGTGTGTGTGTGTGTGTGTGTGTGTGTGTGTGTGTGTGTGTGTGCGTGCGTGCGTGCGTGATGAACACACACAGACGACAAAATGGGAAAGTGGTGGTGCATGTTCAACCCAATTGGCAGATTAAAGTGTCACCATTGTACGTTTGTGCAAACCACAGATATGTACGATCTCAGCATAGACATCACCTTTTACGTTCCTGCAAACTTTCAATCTCGATGTAAATTTGAAACAAAATGGCGTTATTTTGAAAAGCTTGCTGCTGTTCCAATGTTAAACCAAATAAAATAACTTTAACAATCTTGGTTTAGACAAGTCAGACAACTTTGGTTATGCTTATAGGCAAGTAAAACAACGTAGATAAGGTTAGGGTTATGGTTTGGCTTCGGCTTGAATAGCAAAAATGTTAAATACTTAGGGTTGAAATCAGGCCTGGCTCCAGACCCAAGTTACAGAGGGGGCCTGCCCCTAGCTTGGGCCAAGCTACCCAAGGGGGGTCCGGGGGGATTCTCCCCCGGAAGAAGATTTTGTACAAAGTAAGATTCGTCAACCTGGTGCATTTGAGAGCAAAATGAAGAGGCTAAATCTATGAAGAACTACACACATATCTAATGTGTTGTGACTTTACAAATAATTAGGCCTAAACAATTAATATTAAATGTATTTACACATTGTGCACAAATTGCATTCATTGTGACAAATTTACAATAGTTATCCAGCCAGAATCATTGCAAATGGATGTTCAAAGTAACAGTTAGCAATAGCATTCAGTTAATCAATGCCTAACGACAGCCAGATTCCGTTTTAAACTTTAAAACAGAAAAACGGAAAAACGTTTTTTTAGCCAAAACATTTTTTTAATTTTTTTTAATGGGGGGGCCAGTTTGGGCAATGGGGGGGGCCCGGCCCGGTCAGGCCCCCCCCTAACGCCGGGCCTGGTTGACATGTGGACTTTGTAAACACTGGGAATTGAACGCAGCATTCCAGTGTGAAAGGCAGGTGTTTACTACATCCTCCAGCCACAACACCATGATTGGCCACCACACTTTTCCCCCGGGACAAAGATATTCTGTACATTTTAAAGCAAAATGCATTAATCTGGTGCACTCAAAGCAAAATGAAGAGGCTAGTAGATCTATGAAGAACTACACACATCACATTAATATCCTCTTCCCTATGCTGTGGCTTTACTGTGATGAAAAAATATGAGTGAGTTGACTTGAGAGGTCAAGTAGGATACAGATTTATTTCATTCAGAAACATAATGAATCAAGAAATTACATTGAATAATGTTGAATACAATGAAATATAGATATCTACGACACATAATATATTCGATTAGATTTTGTTTAAATCGTTTACATGTAGATTTTTTTTTTTTTTCCCCATCTGGCCACAAGGGGGTGCACATACATCCAGGGCACCAACGTAAAATCACCAGTGAACATATTACAAACAAGGAATTTGTCTTTGTGCACTATGCAGCGCAGCGATTACAGCAATAGCAAAAGTATGGAGCAGACAGAAAGACAATCTTCAAATTAAATATAAAGTACAAAGTAAAAGACCTAAAGACCTTTAAAGTGACATACTGTATAGTGGGGTCTACAGTAGAAACGTGATAGGCAACATATTTTTGGTTCAGAAAGGGACAATGTACATTTTATTCTGGTGAGCATGCTGGCGTGTTTGTGTCTGTGTGTTTGTGAGGGAGCTGTGGGTGGTCACAGATGGATGACTGAGAGGAAGGAACAGGGAAGAGGAGGTGGATGGGAGGCGGGTGAGAAGCAGAATGGAAGAGCAGGCCTGAATGGATGGCCGGACAGAAAAGTGAAAAAAGACAGAGAGACTCTCTAGCTGGCTGAGAAACACCTTTCCTGAGAGGATGAAGAGGTGATTTCTTAACCGAGTGATTATTCATTACTACACTGTGGTCGTAAGCATCTCTGGATAACTGTCGAAATGTGAGAAAATCGTTGACTGGCATGAAGTCCAAAACATTGAGTCATTGTTAAAGCTGTGAGCTACAGAATCTTCAAGCTTCACCAGGCAGCATGTGACAATGCATACCTGTCATTTCTTGTTTCTTGTTCAATATCACAATAGCTCTTTCCCATTTTAGATGTGTTTTTGCGACATTCAAGCTGAACGTTAACGCTGCAACTCAGTCTTTTTGCCACTCAGTGGTCGTAACCCGCAGTGCTCTGCATCTGTGACGTCACATGCATATAGCCTCTATGCTTTATATGAGGATACCAAAGGGATGAGAGAGACAAAAGTGCTCGCCTTTTATCAGACAGTTTGGTAGCACTTTACATTACAGTGATCATCATTCATTTCTGGGGATAACGAGTGACTATGTATTTATTAACTCATTCACTGCCAATATCTGACTGGCATTTTTGGCACAGGCCAAGTATTTCCATAATGTTTGGTCATCTTTCAAGACCCACAGTAAATTCTGTACTAGGACTACAGTGATGTCCAATACCTCGAAATGAAGATCTAAGTCTCTACTTTCACCCCCAAAAAGAAAGTTAGCTTTTAGCATGTTCTGTACTCTACTTATAACCCTTTTTATACACCCCATGTTCATCAAAAAAGCCTGTCTGGGAAGAGAAAAGGGAGAAAAAAGCATTTTTGTAAAAGGGCACAATCTCAGGCATAACTCACTCTCAATTCTTTTATTTTGAACTGTATTGACATCAGACATGTAAATATTATTCGTTAGGACACAAATGACAAAAAAAAAAATATATATATATATATATATATACACACATGAAGTGCTTTTTTTTCCACATTCAACAATACAGTTTACTCGGTGTGAGTGTGCAGACAGACAGACAGACAGACAGACAGACAGACAGACAGACAGACACACCGACAGACAGACAGACAGACAGACAGACAGACAGACAGACACACACACACACACACACACACACACACACACACACACACACACACACACACACACACACACACACACACACACATACACACACACACACACACACACACACACACACACACACACACACGATCCCCCTTTTAGATTTCTAACCCAACATAGGATAAGCAATAACCACGCCCTGTGGCGCTGGGATTGGCCAGGAGCAACACTGGAGGGCACGCAGCCCAGCGATTTCATAACTGAAGAGCTCTTGAGAAGGACAGCGGGCTGCTGTGAGTGCCTTCTGCCCGCTGCTGCCTAGCTGTTCCTGTGTTTATTTTTGATTTGTTCTGGTACACCCGTCTCCCTATCAACTCTGCTATTTGATCGTTCCCGTTTTCCCCTCGGCTATTCAACACGTCCTCACCGCCCTCGCAAACTGATCGATCATTTCCTCATTCCTCCGATGATCAAACACATCTCTTGATTACTTTCTCCCGTTTTCTCCTGGCTGGCACAGAGGAAGGCGACTCCAGCTCGTGCCGAGGGCGTTTCAATTGCGTTTCTCCTGTCTGCACAAGGAAGCGTTACCCGTTCTCTGCTTTTCCTCTTGCTAGATTTCAAAACAACAGCTGCGGTATGTGTTTGATCGCGTGCTGTCGGCTACCCTTTGAAGGCAGGGACCTGTGTCTGTGTGACAGGCTGGGCAAGTGTTTGCTGCAGGCGCTGCACCAATAAAAACAAAAACACGTCAAACACGTCCTTGGCGGGGAAGGCCATTGCTGATAACACGTCAAAGACGTCATTGGCGGTGAATGAGTTAAATGACAGTCATTTCTGGCGATAGCAAGGCTAATTATTAACATTATGCTGCAACACGACTACAAGTAAAATATTAATTTACCGTAGTAATGTGAAGTCCGCTCCTCTTGCCACTGTGCTATGCAGTATATGAATGCATGTTTGTATATGTCAGAAAACCTGATCCTGTCCACATGTCAATGCCCATGCACCACTGGTTCTCTGGTCAATAGACCCTTTTCACGGGGGCCATCAAAACACTAATGAGGGTTTCCAACTTCCATGATTGGAATTTGGAAACCCTCATTAGTGTTTTGCTTGCACCTGTGTATATTCTGCCTTTTCGACACAAAATGGCCCCCGTGAAAAGGGTCTATTGTAAGGATCACTGTCGAGTCCAACTGCCTTTAATTTAAGGGGGGGCGTGTTCCAGGGGGGGAAGTGACATCAGCGCATAAACATGAGTGTGCTGCGTGCCGTTTACTGAAGTTATGTGACATGATTTGTGGGTATAAAATAAACATTTTTCCAACAGTTACATCTCGCTGCCATTTGGAAGATCCAACATGCATGTAATGACGTTGTAGCTTCCACTTGTGCTGGATTATTTGAATTGGAACGCACGCAGGTGATCGATCAGAATCTTTAAGGTATTTTACACAGAACTATTCTATTTAGGCTCTAATCATTTTAACTTATTAAATACTTCTAAAAAAAATGTTGGGTGACACTATCCTTTTTAAGGTTGACATAACGTGAAGCATACAGTATATAACAGAAGCCAGGAACAGAGGTATAAGTTGGAGAATAGCCAAAAGTTAGTAAAGGATGATGCGAGTAAAATGATGGATAAAATAAAATTCACACAAGAAGCTGTTGACAGATTTTCTTTTTTTAACAGGTGAATTTACAGTTTTACAAATTTGCAGATGTCACCAATAATTTAATACGCTGAATTTAGGAAACTCTTGTAAGTGCTGTTGCTCCTGTTTCACTAGATAACAGGAACTCAGAGAGTTGCACTAGAAGAAGCAGTTTTACACTTAATAATATAACTCGTTATCACCCCTGGGACAGTGGTGCATATGGTCCTGTGCAGATGTGTCTATGTGAAACATCTGGCATATAAAGATATTGTGATAGGAGGTATGAGATCGGGGGAAGGCTGTGAAAAAGCCCATATGGTTTACGACAAACTACAAAATACTGGGCAGGAGAAAAGGAGTGTGATCTCTAAAGAGATCCATGATGTGGAAAAAAGTGACTCATACTTTTACAAAATGATGAGTAGGCTATACGGGAACGAAGAAGTGATGACAAAAAGAATGGTTCCACAGAAGACCATTCAAGAAACGTTTAACCGTTCTTTGGGTAAAATGTCCTTAATTCTTATTGGATGGTGGGTGTGGAAAATAACCAAACTCTTTCATATTGTGCAATATTGCAAAATGCAGCATTTTCAGTTCCAGTTTTCTGTGTCGTGCCTTTGTTTTTCTCTGTGTACAGCAAACATCATGGCAGAATGCAATGTTGGTATTGTGCATTTCTGCAATCCATGGATATGTGCAATCCTAACGTAAATCTGAAACAAAACATCACAAATAAAAAAAACTTTAACAACATTGGTTATGTTTAGGGAAGTAAAACAACCTGGTTGAGGTTAGGGTTATGGTTTTGGTTAGGCTTAAATAAAATGGGACTTATAGGTTGAAATGTACACTTTGGAAACCCGGGGGATCAAACACAGGCCTCTGCTGTGAAAGGCAAGTGTTTACCCTCCAGCCACAACACCATTATTGGCCACCGGGCTATTTCAATAGCAGACTCTATAACGTGTATAATAATAACATTGATATACACATCTAGAAACGTGGTATGCAATGTATCTTTGGTTCAGAAACGTGATATTCTACGTTTCTATCCATGGATTGCAGAAACACAATGCTGACATTTTATTCTGGCGACCAGACAAACGATAGTATGTTGTTTGAGTGCTACTTGGACAAATTGTCAGCACTTCTACACATTTTAAAACTCTTCAAATACACAAATGACCAAATATATATATTTTTTTAAATTGACATCATCGATTTTAATCAGAATTTGTGCAATCGCAACACTTGGTCAAGTGAGATCTGCTCCAAATGACATGAGCTGATCAAATCTGACATGTGAATTGCTTGATTTTGACAGTGGAAGTGTTTGGATGAACTGTGAACACACAGAGAATCTGGATCTCAATCTGCCTGCTGTCTTTCCACGTTGTGTCTTTCTCCCTCTCTGCCCTCTCATGTCAGAGTCTGAGTGCTACCTTGATGAAAACGGACTGCTAGGCTATTTTTTTACTCCGTGTCGTATCCAATCACACTGAGCAAGACACTGAAGCGCTTCCTGCTCCGCAATTCTGATTACTGGGCAACACTGCATTTATAAATTGTTGATACTATGACATGTCTTTTTATTGTGACTAAAAAATTAAATTATGAATATTATTACAACTGATGAGAAATATAAGGCATTGTAATTAGTGCTCTGCAAGTACATAAATGTGTTATTGATGGAACACACACCTCTCTCCCCAACTGTGTGCTTTCTTCTGTGAGTCAGACTGGGAGTAAATAAGGCGGGATCACACCTCTCTCCCTAACCGTGTGCTTTCTTCTGTGAGTCAGACTGGGAGTAAATAAGGCGGGATCACACCTCTCTCCCTAACCGTGTGCTTTCTTCTGTGAGTCAGACTGGGAGTAAATAAGGCGGGATCACACCTCTCTCCCTAACCGTGTGCTTTCTTCTGTGAGTCAGGCTGGGAGTAAATAAGGCGGGATCAACTTCACTGCAAGTCACGGACTGGTAACTCACACCATGCTGCCTACAGCACATCACATCCTGCTACACAATGAGGAAAACTCTGTCTGTCTGCGCATCCTCGGGTAGTGCGCGCATCCCCATGGTATGGACTAGTTCATGATCGCATCCCCATGGTATGGACTAGTTCATGATCATTTGTGATTTTACATGCGGGTAACAGAAAAAAATACACGTGTAGACTATAGAGAGCCAAAGTGGAACATCACTTCCTGCTTCAGAACTGTACCAGAGATTTTCATCCACCATTTATTTTCCCATAGATATTTCGTAAAATGTTTATCAAAATAGTTTTACTTCTTCGAACCAAATGGTACAGATATATTTAGAAACAGGAGAGATCGCATAACATTTAACTTGGACCAAAATGTTAAAAAAAAAATTGGGTTTAAAGAAAATATCTTTTCAATGTTTTTTTTTAATGTTTGGTCCGAGTGAAATGTTCTATGGCCTCTCCCGATTCTAAATATAGCTGAACGGTTTGGTTTGACCAAGTAAAAAAAAAAAATTATAAGCATTTTACGAAATGTCTATAGGAAAATAAATAGCGGAAGAAAATCTCTGGTACAGTGCTGAAGCAGGAAGTGACGTTCACTTTGCCTCTCTATCTCTTCACCACCCCCCCCCCCCCCCCCCCCCTCCCCTCCCTGCATTTTGCAAGAACATTAGATTATGTCGAACACAGCTGCTCAGGCGCTGGTGTTTTAGAAGAGTCCTTATTGAGTATTTACGGTCTCGGGGAAGTGAAGAGCTTTTCGGCGGGGAGCTTGTCGGGTTTGATATCCATCAGCATGCTGAAGGCCCACTGTACGCCGTCCGCTGGGATGCCTCAGGTGGGAAATGCTAAATTCTGCCTGTCAGGGGACTATAAATATATCCATTGTGTTTATTGTCCATTATGCGAGGGCTGGGACATCTGTTGGGCTGGGGTTTGGGATTGTTTTGCATGTGTAGTTACTCCACCTGTCTGCATGGCTGCTTTCATGTGTAGTTACTCCACCTGTCTGCATGGCTGCTTTTGCTCCACTGACAAGGTGACAAGCTGTTTTGCATGTAGCCTGGATTCATGTCGTTCTCTCGCCTTTCTTCATGTGGGATACAACGTGTCACGAAATGTGTCAGTTGAAGGTTTCCTTGCTTACATGCAAACATACACAACTCAGAGGAGATGACTTAAGACTATTCTTCTATTCTGCACTGCCAAGCAACGTTATTCTCTCTTCTTATGCACTTTTTATTTGCTTGGTTTATATATTATGATCTAATGTCATATATCTTGTGTAGAGCACTCTGTGTATGAAATGTGTTGTTTAAATAAACTTGCCTTATTGCCTTAAGACTGTTCCTGAATTGTTAGGGTCTAAATCCCATCCTCAACCTACACTTAGCTCAATAAATGCTCAATGCACACTTTGTCACATTGACTTTTGGTGGAAGAATGAATAAGAGCTGAAATCTGATTGAAATAGGTGTTTGGGGGGTATAACCCTATAACACTCCACAACAAGCACAAACGCCTTGAAGCCCACAGCGCAGTGGTGTGGCCATTCAGCCTTATGGCACTTTAGGCAATGTTTGGGGGTACCTCAACAACACAACTCATTGTTTTCAACATGCAAAATGGTTCTAGCCCTAACCCTACGCACATCCCTCCAGCCACTCACTCTATGACCTTCCCATCCCTAACTACGACCCCTACTCCCTAGCCCCGCCCCCTTTCCTGACCACGCACCATCACACCTACACCCCCCTAGCCACTCCCCCTACCCACTCCTTGAACTCTCTACAACCTTCCCATCCCTAACTACGGCCCCTACTCCCTAGCCCCGCCCCTGACCATGCACCATCCCACTTACACCCCCCTACCCACCCCTCGAACCCCAACTCTCTACAGTACCTATCACTAGCTATGCCCACCTCCCCCCGCCCTTCACTAAACGTCCATGAGTGGGTGAGCCTGTTCTGACCCTGGCATGACCTGCTGCCAGCGCTGTGGCAAAAATAAATACATATTATCTGTTCTATTCCATGTCTTGCTGGGTGTCCTTGCACTGTACATGAGGCAATGTGGCAATGGCACAAGTTCAAGCAGGAATAAAATCAATTTCACTTTCTCACTCTCTCTCTCTCTCTGGCTTCCAATGATCTACTGAGCATCACTCTCTCTCTCTCTCTCTGGCTTCCAATGATCCACTGAGCATCACTCTCTCTCTCTCTCTGGCTTCCAATGATCCACTGAGCACTCTTTATCTGCTCAGGCTTTCTGTCACATGATCCGGCTTGGTGGATGGTACAGTATCTAGTCTTATCTAACTGATACATCTCCTGTTTTTGTGAGGGGGAATCTTTTGAATTTCATACATTTTGGGGGTTTTATTCCCTACGAGTTATTACCTGTGATGGGGTCAAGGCCAAAGCTCTTGTCTTGAATATAAAGTATATATAATTAACATCTGCCTTTCATGCATCACCTTGTGTGTCTTTATTCCTAATGGAACTGATGAGATGTTCCCATACCAGCTTTACCAAGAGTCATTACTGAGCTTTCAATGCATTTGCTGAATAAAGGGACTCTCATACAGTATGTAAGCACATGTTACTATGCTCAATCAAATCTATAAAATGTGTACTGCAGCTGCCTGTCCTTTAAGTGTCCTGTGTTAAAAAATGTGTACTGCAGCTGCCTGTCCTTTAAGTGTCCTGTGTTTCAATATAAAATGTGTACTGCAGCTGCCTGTCCTTTAAGTGTCCTGTGTTTCAATATAAAATGTGTACTGCAGCTGCCTGTCCTTTAAGTGTCCTGTGTTTCAATGTGTGTTTCTGTTTAATTCACTGTTGGATGATGTAGGCTGTGATCCAATAACCTGACGCTGCCAGATGGATGGGTTTACTTCACATTCTGTTTCACAACCGACTCAATACTGCCCCATCTGGCGGAGTCAAGTTAGTGATCCAACACTTTTCAGATAAATCTGACAAAAACGTCTGAAATAATCTAACCTGATTTAATCGTATTATCAAATATAACAGTCACAGAATTGTGTATCGGACCGCACCCACTCTGCAACACATCACCCAGTCACTTCAGGAATTATTGGCCATCAAGTGTTCAGAACACATTAGTTTCCTCGTGCTTTTGTTTGTGATATTCATGCACCATAATGAGTCGTGATGTGTTGTGACGAGGTGCAGCCAGGCAGTGATAGGATGGCCTGCGTGAGGAAACAAACCTGCTCGGTGGCACAGGATTCTGGGATGCCTCTGTCAGGGTCTGAGTAAACATGATAGGACCTAGCCGGTGCCCCTTGGCCTGGCCACCTGCGCTACCCTCTGTAAGCCCCCTCTTGCAGGGGAAGGGGGGGGGGGGGGGGGGCGTCGGCGTAGCGGCATCGCTCGGCGGTCAGCCATGTCGACGGACTGAGAAACGCCAACTCATCAAAGCTCTCCATAAAAGGCATACAACGGTTTCTTTGGAAATTATCCCATTAGTCAATTTACCTGTTACGGTCCCAGATTGTCGAAACGAGATTTCCCTTGCCTCTTTGATTATAAAGGAGCTCAGAAGTGCTATCTAAATCAAAACACACGGTCGCCTACTACAGTCCATTAGGTGGCTAGTAGGCTAGTGGTCACATGATCTCCTTAAGTTTGCTAATGCAGAAGCTGAATACAGTAGTCCGCATAGCATAAGACTTGCATCGCATTGCTGCTTTTTCTCTCAGTTTTTGCCCTTTTCGAAGCCTTAAGGACTGAACTCCTTTTACTGTACTGTTAACTGTTTGGAAGAAAGCTTCTCCAGCAGTGAGCCTACCCTGGAGAACTCCTTGTAAGCTGTATGAAGAAAAAGATAAGAGCGAATCTTAATTTTGTGAACTATTCTTTTACCGTAAGCATCTAGCTGCTGAAGGACACCTTAAAAAGCAGCTGTTTCAGAGGGAGGAAACCTGTCCCGGGATTCGAGATGGCAACCTTCCAGTTGCACACCCACTTCTCTACCCTTTGACCTTTCATAGATAATAATGGTTACTGCAGGAATATGCTGAAACCTGCAACATAACCTCTGTGTCAGACCTATACTGCTGACATGGACCACGGAGCGGAGCGGATCCAGAGGTGACAGTGTAATAGGGGGCATCTAATAATAGTCCTATGTGTCCTAATATCAATACTTGAAAAGATTTGTTATGAAGGTCAATATTAATTTAACCGTTAACGAATGGCTCCTAGACTCTGTGGCCTTGCGACCTTGGTGAATTAAAGCTCCTTTTAGAGCTCATTATACTCATTTTAAGTCATTCTGGATAAATGTAATAATGTAAATTCTTAAAATGTTGGTATTAATGTTCAGAAGTGATTATAACATTTAAAAAAATCGCCTATACAAAAAAGAAAGACAAGAAAAAATAAGAAAACAATCATAATCTACATGTATTCAGATTATGACTGCGTGTCAGTATGATTATAATTAGGAATTGATTCTCACATTATTGTCAAGTTTGAATGTATTTTGCAATCCAAAATTAATTAAACACACTGGGCTCAGTGTGTTTTTAAGGATGCCGGGAACAAACCAAATCAAAGAATACAAGTCACGATTCACGATTCACGATTCACGATGCTCCTCACATCTCACTGTCCCGTTCCAACCTTTCTGACCTCACCAGAAAACAGCTGAATCACGTCACCGTCACCGTGAAGAGAATCTCTGTGACGCCCTTTCTCCTGAGGCGTCACTGCCGCCCCCCAGGAGGGAACTGGCGCCAATGCTGCCGCTAACAGGAAGTGTGTTTTTAGCAGGGATTGGACACCTCTTAATCTTGATGAAGGAGGCTGGTCCCGGCTGAGCTGGGTGGATTTAGCTGATGGTACATGGCATCCTCCAGGCAGAGCCATTCACCCCGTACACCATCCTAGACTGAGTTAGATGATTTATGTTCAAACCTGTACGGCTGACAGTTCATCCGAGCGACAGCCAGCTATTTCCAACATCTCAACATCAGCATGAGGCTCCCAGTGGAGCTCCAGGTACGTATGCGATGTCACGCCTGTTCTGCAAGAAGATGGTTTTTCTGTTTAATTAGAAAGTAGCAGTTCTCTTGTCTCTGCTGCTTGTGATATAGCAGCTTTCCTCTTAGCACCTGGAGTCAGCTTGATGGAGAGATATTTCATCAGTGCAGCCATGTAGGCTACAGATTTAAATCCTGACTTGTCTGAAGAAGACACCTCAGCCTGGGCATTAACAAAGTTTACATTTCAAAGTTCAGTTTTTTAGAATTTCCCACTGCAAAAAAAAGAAAGAAAAAAAGACAAGTTGGCAAATGATTACGCCCGGGCCAGACATCTCGCGTCTACCTAGTGCGTGTGTGTGCGTCGCGTGGGGGCTGCGGCTGAGACGCCCGCGGCATCCACACAGGCAGCGTTGCTGCTGCGTTGCAGCTGCTGTCTGTCTGCCAACTCTCTTTTTACCTTTTATTAAATTTGCTATAAACAATACAATGATGATTTTAACTGAAGATCGAGGCAGTATTGATTTTTGTGTGTGTGTGTGTGTGTGTGTGTGTGTGTGTGTGTGTGGGGAGGGGAGGAAGAAGCCACGCTGTCGCCTATGTACTGTATGTGGTTTTCAGAGGGCAGGAGAACTGCAGCTGTGAGCTCATCCTCCCGTCTCAAATCAAAACGAGCCTTGACTGGCTGTGGCTGCCCCTGTAAAATATAATTTTATGTCTATTTGTGTAGAGACACGCGCGCGGTAAGCAGAAAAAATAGGCGTCGCTTCTATTCTCTAGATGACGCGCGTCTCACGCCTCGCAAGACACGCGCCTGAGATGCGCGTCTCTTGCCGGTGGTGTGGCTGCTGTAACCTGTTAACATGGGGCCGAAATGAAAATCAACAGGTAACGCCACGCAGACGCACAGCAGACGCAAGATGTGTGGCCCGGCCGTTGGGCGTCTAAGCAGCGACCCGTTGGTGGAGCCCTATTGTTTTTGTTATCTTTCTTCTTCTTCTCCCAATTTTTCTCCACTAAAAGTGTTTGTGCAGCAAAGAACTTAAGACTCAAACTGCCAGGTAGGTTGCAAATTCCACCCACTACTCAGGCACATAAAATGACACTCATTGACCTCAAGGTGGTGCTATAACCAGTTTGCAATGATCTTGAAAATGACTTGGATTAGACATTAGAGTCAAAACTATTTCATCATTTTAATCTCCCAATTCATCTGCATCTGCATGTATGGCCGACCAGTGTGTAATACCAGAAACACTGACAGTGTGTCAGTCAATATGACATATTACTAGTCATGTTTGGATAATATGGCTGTCAACTATGTCATGCTAAAGATTATTCTACCAAAAAACAACGACAGTATAATTACGTGACATGCACATCTGGAATGAACAACAAACAACAGGCCATCAGATCTGCATACAAAATAGAGCCTTTACGACTTTAAAGTCCATTTCCAGCATTGTTGTTATCAGTCTGCTTGGTCCGGTGGGTTTTTGGTGTACACAAATGTAGTACCATTTCATTTATACAAGTATGTCACTTCAGCAATTAGTGTTGACGACGTAACAATGCAGCATGGATGCAGGAGCACAGGGAAGCTACCAGAGCTGACTCTCTCGACATGTCTGTTGTTTTGAGATGGAGGCGGGGATCCAAAAATAACTTTGGCTTGTGGGAATCAGGCCAACAACAATCTCAGTGATGTCCATTTTGGACAGGGCTAGTTTTACCTGAGGTCACTTCTAATGTCTAATGGTCATTTCACAGGAGGTCAAATCACAAAAGACATGATGCAGTGCAAGTCACAGGCTTGATGGACACTGTTTAACACTGTCACAGTGTTGCCTTTATAGAAGGACACACAACACTGCAAAACCTATTAGAACATGTTGATCTTGACATGATTGTACTGTACAATAGCACTCTGACGCAGAGTAAAATTTAAAATTTTGCTAGCTATACTGTATGATGTAAAAAATATGCGCAAACCAGATAAAGCACTAAAAATCAACTTCCTGCAAACAAAATTAGTTTAAACAAGTGGATCACCACTTGTTGCAAAAAGAAGCACAATTACTTCACCGTATTGTCTCAAGAAAAATAATAATACACTTGATTCTAGATTAAATGACTTGTTAAAATGGACATGTTTTTGCAGTGCAAGCTGTTGGTGGAATTGAGCACCCCCACCCCCCCCCACCCCACACACACCCCACCCCACCCCTCTCCTCCTTCTAGTTTGTCCCACAGCATAGAACACAGACAGATATATCTA
>NC_139632.1:45320428-45385428 GCF_964638095.1 Poromitra crassiceps
TTGGCTGAACAAACACAGCAACTAGTCGAGTCGGCGGGTTTTTTTTTTGACCGCCAGGTGGGCGTTCCCGGCAGCACGTAACGCCCCTTGAAAGCTATGAATATCAGGATGCGTCAGGGATGAGGAAAATAAACATTGCCATTTGCTGGATGCTTTTAACAAAAGTGCATTAAAGCAGGATATCTTCAGTTTTAGTGCCATTATTCTCCCCATTGCACTACACACTACACTACACAATGGGCTACATGCACAACTCCACTACTTCCTGAAATGAGTACAGCTTCTTTATTTCCTGTCATCACTATTGGATGAAGTGATTAATGTCAGGTGTGCTGCAGTCACAACAATGATCAGGCACACCTGATTAATCAGTTCATCCAATAGTGTAGGACAGGAAATAAAGAAGCTGTACTAATTTCAGGAAGTAAAGAAGTTGTGCACGTTAATGTGAGGTGATGCATTGTTTGTGTAATAAACATTGTGTGTATTGGCTTGAGCTAGACAATAGACACCAAGATGCTTTGTTCTAGGAGCGAACTCTATGCACTGTATGAGGAGCTTGTTATGGGTGAGTACATTAAACTGTCGTCTCTGATTTTGGATCGTTTGAACTCTTCTCCGTCTCTGTTTTGACGTTTGACAAATCCAACAGAATCCTTAAACACTTGAAAGTGCGTAAATGAGCAAATCAATGCTGCTCTTGGAGATAAACTCCTTTCTCCCGTCAGAGCTCTTTGTTCATAATGAATTGAAGCGGTGCAGAGACGCCAGACGGACTTAATTGAGAAGCGCTTTCTCCAACAATGTGGAAATAGTATCAAATCAGTGCATGAATACATATGCCAGTCATTTATGATTTGAAGGACATTTTTAAATTACTCGGTTGTAACGCTACTTGTCATTTTGAGTGGTCTTTGTTGACTCGCTGTTTTTAGGCACAGTGTTTTTCCCCTTGGGATATTGTCTCACCTGCACAAATTAATTAATTTCTTCCTTTGTGTTTCATCACCATGCACTGTACCAGCACTTCACAGTATGAATGGATATGTTTAGCATGGGTGACTCCGGTGGGAATAAAAAGCCACCTGCACTATTGACTGAGCTATACAGGAAATGGATTCCCTAACCCCGGCAGTGTTAGAGCCATGCTCTACACAGTGAACCATGCAGGACCACATGTGAGTGCCTCATTCATTTGAGATGACATCTAGTAGTATTTCTATTCCACTGAGCAGATGATGAAATAGGTCTGGGGTAGGACGAGATGTTGGAGATGTGTCAGAGTCAAAGGTGAGAACATACATAAGGCCGCGTACATGTATTCACGCATGTGAATGTATTTCTGATGTGCAGCGGAGCGGTTTGCAGCCGAGTCTGAGTCTGGTGTGATTGGAGGAAGAGCAGCTCCTACCATGTCTGAGGCTATGATTCTCTCCCTGCTCCATCCAGTTCAGCGGGAGCAGCTTCCACAAGTGGATGAGTGTCTCTGGGTCTGGGCATCCGCCTGGTGAGGTGGAAGATTCCCTGCCTACCAACACAAGGGTCACAGGTTTGAGTCCTTGTGTTACCTTCAGCTTGGTCGGGTGTCCATACAGGCACAATTGACCGTGTCTTTGGGTGCAAACCGGATTAAGGGTATGTATCCTGGCCGCTGCATTAGTGCCTCCTCGGGTCAGTTGGAGGCGCCTGTTCTGGGGCGTGGGGAACTTGGGGGAATAGCGTGATCCTCCCATGTGCTACGTCCTGTCGGTGAAACTCCGGCGACTGCACATGTATCGGAGGAAGCATGTGCTTGTCTACAGCTCTCCCCAGATCGGCAGAGGGGGTGCAGAGGGGGTGGACCAATGACCGGAAAAGCAGGGGAAATTGGCCAAATACAATCGGGGAGAAAACTGGGTGGAAAATATGAAAAAAACATCTTTAGGAGTTAGGGTAGGAAAGATCGTGAGATTGACCACCGGTTAGGTGGCTTGGCTGCAGTAACATATGCAGGTGTTGTATCATTATATTGAGGGTCTAAAGCTGGTGCTGCAGCTAGGTTAGCCTGTAAAATAAGTAGGCTGTTACTGTATGTCTTGCTAAAATCTGCTTTTGCATGTCTTGTGCTTTTCCTGATGTTTGTCCTATATCTAATGGTTGATTGTTGATAGATTTCTCTGTAATGTCCTTTGAGACATTCATGTGATAAGGGATTATATAAATAATCAAATTTGATTTTGATTTACTGGTTGATCTTCATTCTGAGCCTCAGCTGTTGTCACACGCTTTGGCTAGAGATGCAAGATGCAAGCGGCCGAGGTGAGGTTCCTCCGCAGGGGAGCTGACCTCACTCATGACAGGGTGAGGAGGTTTGCAATGCGAGAGGAGCTCAGTATCCAGTCGCTACTCCACCTCCCTCCCCCCACGCCCTGCTCCACCTCCCTCCCCCCACGCCCAGCTCCACCACCCTCCCCCCACGCCCTGCTCCACCTCCCTCCCCCCACGCCCTGCTCCACCACCCTCCCCCCACGCCCTGCTCCACCACCCTCCCCCCACGCCCTGCTCCACCACCCTCCCCCCACGCCCTGCTCCACCTCCCTCCCCCCACGCCCTGCTCCACCACCCTCCCCCCACGCCCTGCTCCACCTCCCTCCCCCCACGCCCTGCTCCACCTCCCTCCCCCCACGCCCTGCTCCACCTCCCTCCCCCCACGCCCTGCTCCACCTCCCTCCCCCCACGCCCAACTCCACCTCCCTCCCCCCACGCCCTGCTCCACCACCCTCCCCCCACGCCCTGCTCCACCTCCCTCCCCCCACGCCCTGCTCCACCTCCCTCCCCCCACGCCCTGCTCCACCTCCCTCCCCCCACGCCCTGCTCCACCTCCCTCCCCCCACGCCCAACTCCACCTCCCTCCCCCCACGCCCAACTCCACCTCCCTCCCCCCACGCCCTGCTCCACCACCCTCCCCCCACGCCCTGCTCCACCTCCCTCCCCCCACGCCCTGCTCCACCTCCCTCCCCCCACGCCCTGCTCCACCTCCCTCCCCCCACGCCCTGCTCCACCTCCCTCCCCCCACGCCCTGCTCCACCTCCCTCCCCCCACGCCCTGCTCCACCTCCCTCCCCCCACGCCCTGCTCCACCTCCCTCCCCCCACGCCCTGCTCCACCTCCCTCCCCCCACGCCCAACTCCACCTCCCTCCCCCCACGCCCTGCTCCACCTCCCTCCCCCCACGCCCTGCTCCACCTCCCTCCCCCCACGCCCAGCTCCACCTCCCTCCCCCCACGCCCTGCTCCACCTCCCTCCCCCCACGCCCAACTCCACCTCCCTCCCCCCACGCCCTGCTCCACCTCCCTCCCCCCACGCCCTGCTCCACCTCCCTCCCCCCACGCCCAACTCCACCTCCCTCCCCCCACGCCCTGCTCCACCTCCCTCCCCCCACGCCCAACTCCACCTCCCTCCCCCCACGCCCTGCTCCACCTCCCTCCCCCCACGCCCAACTCCACCTCCCTCCCCCCACGCCCTGCTCCACCTCCCTCCCCCCACGCCCTACTCCACCTCCCTTCCCCCACGCCCTGCGGAAAAGGACGTCGGTCTGGTGCCACCAGATAAGCAGATAGAAAATGTGCTTGTCGCCAAGACAAATCCCTTTGATGTACATTTACTGGACTTGACGATTCCAACCATGTGATTATGATTCTGACCAACTGATTCTGAATTCTGAATATAGAATTTATTCTGATTGATCCAACACAAACTTTTGTCTGGCCAATCTTACGAAAGCAATTAGAGCTTCTTAGTTCCATTATCATTATGAACATTTAGTGTTGCCATTATACTAGAGCTGTTTATTCATACTGGTACTTGTGCGACTGAACGGGAGTAGGCAAAAGTACCATAGACTGCCAGGTGCTAGCTACGTAGCAGTGAGGGCTCTACCACTGTTTGTACTGCACGCACATTGAAGATAAAGGCATCCACATTCTACATTTAATATCGGCAATATGGCAAATAGGCGAATCTAAAAAATGTTGTCGTATCCCTTTAATGTTTAAATATGATGATGTGTATATGACTTTGTTACCGTGATCTTGGAGCTGGTTCCAGAGCCAGTCTCATTGAAGCCATTCTGTGCACAAAATGATAAGAATTTTTTTTCCTGTGCCTGGGCGATATGCCCATGCATGCCTGCTATGGTTCCAACCAGCTACCATACCACAGCTTTGTAAATTACACCAGAACCAATGTTTTATAATAAACATCGAAAATAATCAGTCACACAATTAGTTTACCCTTTGTAGAGCAAGGCATTAGAGCAAAATATTAGTTCTGTGTTATTATTAAAAATATAGATAATATAAATACATGCATTTTTGGCTATGGCCATGAACCCCCTGAACCAACGCAAACTTCACCCATGGAGTGAACACTCTTCCCAAACAAATCAATAAAACAAACATCTCTGAAACTGGCCGTTCAATTTGACTTTGTGCACTTTGTGTGATAGATAGTTAGGTCAAGTTCCTAGCCCATATAGATGCCGCCCTCTCGCCTGAAGAGGAGCGCCACCTTACAATGGAGTCATACGCCAAAGTACTTGCCCTGCTAGCCTCAACGCGAGACTCTTCAGTCATTCTTCCTTCAGAGTCTCGGATGCGTGGTCCCCTCAGACACTGCAACGCCGGCTAAGTGGCCGCACACGATATACACGCTATCAATCACAATAAAACTGTATTTACCTCTGAGACAATGTTGTCATTGAAGCTAGCGGTGCCCTGGCACTCTCAAATAGTGCGTAGTTTCCAATACCGAGCCCCTTTTCACAAGCCAGTGCCGAATTTTAGAAATCCTTGCAGATTCTTCTTCGGTGGTGTCATTTGGGGTTTCAACCGGTTTCAACCGCTCCACAGCGCCGCCACCGGAAGTACCGGTTGGGAGGTTGGGACGCTGGTCCCATGCACTGGTCTCATTCATTGTAAGCAGTGCATTACAAGTTCCCAACCGGTACTTCCGGCGGGGGCGCTGTGGAGCGGTTTAGTTTTCATTGTGAATTAAATGGTCGGCAGGCCACTTGGCAGGCCGCATCTGGTCCCTGGGCCGCAAGTTGAGTAGAGTTCCTCAATGATATAACACTGTAAGCTCCACCTCCTCAGTCTGGAAACCAATCAGAAAGGGGTATCTTGCCTTAACCACACACACACACACACACACACACACACACACACACACACACACACACACGTATAGCTCCGGTGTTTGCAGACCCATTCAGGTCCAGCCATCCTATACCCCTTTACCTAAATCAGAGCAAGTGAATATTTGATGGAATGTAATTGAACAGAGACGTGTCACGCCATTCAAATTAATGTCATGTTTGTGTCTGCGCCATATTTCCAGCCAAGTGATTGTAATGGAAATGATCATATGCTGCCTGAGCTCGCATATAAAGAGGAGAGCACCCACTCCTCATCCTGCGTCTCGGATGCTAATAGGGAAATGTTTTATAGCCGCAGACGGGCAGACAGCAGAGTGGAGGTGTAATGGCAGGATATACTCTCTCGTCCCACTGGAGCAGACTCACAACTCACTCTGGAGGTTTTTTTCTCCTGGAAGAGTTTTGCGACTCAAACCTAGCTGAGGTATTTATGAGAATATGAAACTCTGGCTGCAGTCACTGCACACATGTCATTATACAACATTCCACACAATGGAACCAAAAGAGTATAGGAACAGCTGGAAGCTAAACTGTGTTGTTTGGAACTATGGGGCGATTTGCATATCGATGGTTGTTTGAATGGTATTTAAGATTTCAAGTCGCTCAGTATCTCTGGCTGGACTGGCTTGTAAACACAAAAGATGCTTGTTCGTTGAAAAGAAACGAAAGCATAGAAGAGAACACTGAAGTTGATATTAACTGTCTACTGTGGCAATAAAGACTTACACACTGGTTGGGTACTAAAAAAAGGGGGTGCTTAACACCCAGTCACAACAAACTGACTATTCATTCCTTTATTATTGTCACAACCGTTTGGCACAACTAGGAACTGCATGATTCAGTCAGTGACTTGGCAGCAGATCAGTTGCCCTGGGTGCTGTTGGCTATGAAACTGTCATTTTTACAAAGCTGAATCAAATCAATCGGTCATGAATCGTCGAATTGATATACTGTTGGAGAGCCAGAAAGAGTCGAGTTTGTTAATTGTATTGGTCTTCACTTCATTCATTCATGTATTGGCTAACTGGTTTGGCGTATTGCACTAGTAGTTGCTTATTTTAGTTTCATGAATATATTGTAAAATATAATGATGGATGGGCCACTTACATGGCAACATGTGTGAACAATTACTTCAGTCATGCACATCATATTGAAGCGGGCTCTATATACTGTAAGCACTATCACACTGTCATACAGTCTTTATATTCCACCAGCTTTACATCAAGCAGTGGCAGTCTTCCCTTCACAGATTTGTTTTAATTTCATTTTACCACAGAAAAATGTCACACAAATGAAGGATTATATATATATATATATATATATATATATATATACTGTATATATAGCCATACGCCAAAGTACTTGCCATGCATGCCATTTGCTAAATAAAGTATCTTGTTAAACCCTACCGGCCGGTCTCTCATGATTGAAAATATATATGATGAAGTGAAGCCTGAAATCTAAAATGTATATCAGTCAATAAATATTTTGTTAGCAAATTGATGATTCATAACTTTAATAGTATCCTATAATGTGCTTTATTTTCATTCTAGTAACCAGCTCTCTTTTTTTTAGACGGTGGGTATGTCATTTTGGAACAAAACCATTAAAATAATAACAATTCCAATTTCCAACCCTCATTTTCCTAAGCATCGCCATATCTCTCATTGATTCACAAACATAAGAAGCGAACCCCCGCCCCCCCCCCCACACATGGCGTCCCACATCAGCATGCTAATTGTCTTCCCTTGGAGACGGCGCTGAACTTTCTAGCAAAGTGGGGAGGCATGTTTGGCGATGACAACCATATGGCCGTTATTAGCGAACGAATACACAGTAGCGCCTCATTAAACACAAACCCAACAGAGTCTTTTGTCACCACGGCTAACAGGGGCTGCCCGCCTGGCGCATGGCGGGTCGGGACGCAGCGGTCCCCCCCCCCCCCCTAACCCATGGAACGCCACTCCATCAGGGAGGCAGCAAGCAGATGGGGGAGCGATGGAGTGTCGCCGAGGGCCCGGCTCAGGGACACACGTGGGCACAGGCGTGTACCGGCATGCAAACACTCAAGATAATGGCTATAATGATGACATTTAGAGCACTCAATCACCATGTTCCACACACTGTCATTAGGATTTCATTTGTGTGCATACTCCACTGAGATGCCCATGCTGCATGTAGACCAAGGTCAAGAGTTGTGTGGGGGCAAATGGGGGCTGAGCTCCCATAAGGAGGGTCTGAGACGCCATGAACACACCTGTGGGGGTCTAACAAACGTACCAACAACCGTTATTTTAATCACAAATAATGCATTTTTCAATGTAATTAGTAGGCTATTATTTATGTTAACGAGATAAAAGAAACATGTTTTCAGCTTTCCAAAAGAACAAAGCATCACATTATCTTGTTGCGAATGACAGTATGGCTGCACTTCAGTACCTTGGACAGTGCCGTTTGTTTTGTCGGTGTGAAAATGGGCTGTGGTGTGTGTGGGAGAGAGAGAGAGAGAGAGAGAGATAAAGTGTTGGATTAATGATCAGTTAAATCTGTGTGTGTGTGTGTGTGTGTGTGTGTGTGTGTGTGTGTGTGTGTGTGTGTGTGTGTGTGTGTGTGTGTGTGTGCGGACGCGCGTGTGTGTGTGTGTGTGTGTGTGTGTGTGTGCGTGCGTGCGTGTGTGCATGTGTAGGCATATGTGTGTGAGAGTTAAAGTGTTCTCGCTCTCTCTCTCTCTCTCTCTCTCTTGTAACTGCCCTGCTTAAAAACAACACATTTGCACTCAATTAGTCAAGCATCCGACGTTATGCCCAGATCCATTGTCGTCACTTTCAGAAGAGAAAGGTGGCCCCTTCTCGTCAGAGAGCGACGATTGCGGGTTAGGGTCTGTTTTTTTTTGCTCATATTGTTAGGGTTAGGGTTAGGGTTAGGTGTGGGGGGTGTGGTGGGAGAGGTTAGGTTTAGGGTTAGGATCTGCGTTAGGGTTACGTGTGGGGGGTGGGAGAGGTTAGATTTATGCCTACCCCACACTACAGGATAATTTGCAAGATTATGGCCAAGATTCCCCCCTCCCGATTTTCTCGGGGGTGCTCCCGATTTGAAGCGTGTCGGGCAGATAATCTTCCCAAATGATCCTGTAGTGTGTGGGGTTCAAAGATTCACAATCGGGAAGACTGCCTCTTCCCGATTGTGAATCGGGCATATCTAACATGTTAGATATTTACAACCCGACAGGCGATTGCATCTTGAGCAGAGAGCCAGTAGTAGCTGCGTTTCCATTACAGTTTTTCGCAAAATAATCTGGTCCGCGTCCGCTCGCAGCCCCGCACAGAAACAAAGAACGAGGAAATTGTCATCGAGGTGAAATACCCGTGCGTCTTTGAATGGGACGGAAAACTAAATGCTATACTGCAAAGCATGTAGCCTACAACAAGCGCTTAGGTCTCAGCTTCCCGCATCGGCGAGTGTCCGCACGGAAAAGTGAGTCAAATCAGCAGACGCGCCCCTCCACAAGACACCTGTGCAGACGGTTTTCGCCTGGCCATGCACAGTAGGCCTACACCCCGAATGGACGCGGCTGTCCGCACAAATATTAGTTAAACAAATCCTTTCAGTGCAAATGCATTATAAAAACAAAAAATAAAATTTGTTTAGAAAACGAAATGACACTACTACACCCGGTGCGCACACTGAATAGGCATTTTAAAAGTTAACGTCGAGCCCTGCTTCCAAGGTGAATCTTCGGCATAATCTTCTAGTGTGTGGGGTTGCGTTTGAACAGACGCGATTGTGTGTGTGTCCCAAGATTGAAATGTTAAAAAATCGGCTCTCTCTGTCCTGTAGTGTGTGGGCTCTCAAGATTTTTATAATCTTCAAGGATTTGAAAATCCTGTAGTGTGGGGTAGGCATTAGGGTCTGAGGTCGGAGAGTCTTGGCACAGCTGCAGACCACTAGATGCAATCAGAGCTTCTCGCTCTGCCCACAGTCAGTCAGAATAGAACGACAATATGAGCAGCAAACAAAATAAATAAATAAACCAGTTTGATAACTGTACTGACATCAGGAAGTTATGAAGTCGAACAAGATGGTTGTAGTTATGATGCTTTTGGTAAACTGGCCAAAGCGGTTGCTAGGGAACGATAATAAACAAATCCTCCTGCGTCATGTCTTCACCTGTTTTTGGACTGTTTGTTCATCTATGGTAAAGCTTAGTGAAGTTTTGTTTTGTGCCTTTGTATTCCTTCCCATGATGAGGTGGCTTCCCATGAAAGCAGATGATCTGTTTGAAGCTAGCTCGTTAGCGGTGGTGCACTTCACCTGGTGCTGGCAGCTTAGCTAATTAGAGCCTTGCTAGTCCAACGCTTCAGATGGAGACTGGGTGCCGGAGAGGGCAAACAATACTGTTGAGCTCCTCTTCAAAGTCGAGACGACTGTTTTGTTTGCTTCCCTCCGTGCCAGAGAAAGACCTTTACTTTGTTTACAGCCTGGTTTGGTTTGGGGGTTTTAGTTAATCACGTGGAATACAAGAATAGACCAATGGGTAGGGCTGAGCGATAAAACGATAGCAATATATACCGACAATAGACACGTCATCAATACAATAAAAAAATTGTTCGATAGAACGTTTGATAGTTTAGCTCACGGCTGCATGAAAAAAACCAAGAGCGCTTCTCCTCCCTGGCTCATAAACAGCCTATCATGTCCCTTGTTAATGGAGCGTGCTATGAGTCACAGCCAATCATTTAAGAGACAAACCCTGAGCTTGCACCGTCCTCAGCTCATAAACAGCCAATCATGTCCCTTGACAATGACGCGAACAGCAGGTTTGGGCTCACGGCAACCGTAAATTGACGTGTTAACACGTGTTCCATATTAATTAGTCTTAGTATTGGGTCCACTTCTATTCATCACCTACCTTCTCCCCCTGGGTAAAATCCTCCGTCACCATGGTGTCCAGTTTCACTGCTATGCTGATGATACCCATGTCTATATCTCCACCAAACCCACCACCGCTCTTCCTCCCACCTCCCTCACTGCCTGCCTCCAGGACATCAGGAGCTGGATGAGCAGGAACTTCCTGAAGTTAAACAGCAGTAAAACTGAGGCCCTGCTCATCGGTTCCAAAAACACCCTCTCAAAAGCTCAAAGCACCACCCCCCCCCAAACATCATCATTGACGGCTTCCCTGTTCCCTTCTCCAACCAAGTTAAGAGCCTCGGCGTCATTCTGGACAGCACCCTCTCCTTTTCACCCCACATAAAAAACATCACCGGGTCTGCTTTTTGTCACATCCGCAACATCTCCAGACTCTGCCCATCCCTGTTCCAACACAGCACCGAAGTCCTCATCCACGCATTTGTCACATCCAGCATCCATTACTGCAACTCTCTTCTCTCTGGCCGACCCACCAAACTGCTCAACAGACTCCAAATCATTCAGAACTCAGCTGCCTGGATCATCCCCCGCACTAAATCATCTGATCACATCACCCCTGTCCTCATTCAACTCCACTGGCTCCCCATTCACTACCAGATTGACTTCAAAAACCTACTGCTCACTTACAAAGCCCTACACAACCTAGCCCCCACCTATCTCTCTGACCTCTGACCCCACTTTGTAACAGTGATTAAGCATGTTTACAGAATGGACCAAAACACGGTTTTGGCGTACAGTCGCTCATTTCACCTTTCATAACAACTGTACAGGGGGGGTGAATCTCTCTCTGGGAAACCCCCCGTCTCACGCCGTCGAAAATGGCCAGAGGCTACACTAGGCTTCCAAACAGGAGTCCAAAAAGCATTGGTAGCTTGGTCCATATTATTTACTGTCGATGCTTGTGCCTGTAGTGAACAGGCTTTGATCACTGCAGAGTGAAGTGCACGCACACATGCACACACACACACACACACACACACACACACACACACACACACACACACACTTGCACTCACACACACAGATACAGTATAATCATGTGCATTTCGATGCCTTCCTTGATCGTGTCCTTGTGCTGTAGCTATTTTCTTAATTGGCAGACGGCCTGCAGGAACGAAATACTGAGAGATTTTCAATATTCATTTAAGTTCCCATATGAGACTCCCTGTAGCGGGTGAGAGTATTCTGAGGTTCATGTTGAGCTTTCGATTGAAATTTAGAGAGAAAACAACATGTCTGATGTGATTCATGCAGTTTCAAAGCAGAGGAATTTATTCTGCCCGAATCCTCCTTGTGAATCCCACTCTAATTTGGTCTTTTCCAACTCTGATAGAAAGCTGATTGCACGTTTACTTTTAGTCCAGTTCTGATACCCAACACATTTAAATTTAGTCCAGTTCTGATACCCAACACATTTAAATCATCTTTATGTTGGGTTTCATCAAATTGAAGACCAGTTGCCAGATTCTCGACTGAGCTCTTGATACAGTACATGAGCTGCAGCTAAACATGAGTTTTACTTGTATTTTGACATTGCAAAAGCCAAAATTGATTAAAAGTTTACATAAAACAGGCCAATATTCAGTGGGTTTATATGAAAAATGAAAAATGTTTTTTTATCCTGATGTCAAACTCTTTGAGTGCTTTAATACTCATCAAATAGGGGTGTAATGATTAATTGATTTATATTCCTACGCATCGCAGCACAACCATGTATCTTGATACGTATCGTACTGTTGTTAAAACATATCGTTATTGTATAGTTATAGTCGTTCTCTTTCTTCAGAGTGAGTTTTATTGGCCGAGTAAGTTTCTACATTTTATTTATTGATTGATTGATTGATTGATTGATGTATTTATTTAGTTATTTAGTTATTTACTTATGTATAAGTTTATTTGTCATGGACCATGTGCAAAAAATAACATTGATCTCAGAGAGAACGGATGCACCACATTAGCAGGTTGCTCATTTCCATCTGCAGTCCCACTTCCAGGAGGAAGCCTGCCTGTAACCTATAGATACAGTCAGTGTCTCGTCATAGACGCGTGTTCAATGGATCAGCTTGGGGTAAATCCTCCCGTTCTTTCAATGCAGCAGAGTTAGCATTTAGCTGCTAGCCCAGCCCAGGCAGTTCAACCCCTGCAGTGAACATCTGAACAGACGTCTATGTACCTGCTTTTGAATCCCCAATCCTGTAGTGCAGAGCCGCAGCCACTGCATAGAAACTAGGCATTTTCTTTTGAAAGTGGTTACCAATGGTTACAGGCAGACATAGTGGAAGAAATATAACTACACAAACATTCCATGCGAGGCTTCTATTTTTGGCAACACCTTGGTATCGCAGCTACATATCGTAATAAGTTTTAGCTCCTTTTTTCTTTATTCTTTATACTGCGGACTGCAGACATAGTGAGGCCATGTGTCATATGCAGAAATTCTCTGATGACACTGCTCTTATTGGTCTCATCAACAAAGGTGACGATCGGGCCTATAAAAAGGAGATTGATTCATTTGTTTCCTGGTGTGATGACAACTTTTTACTGCTCAATGTTGAAAAAACCAAAGAGCTAGTTATTGATTTTGGGAGGAAGAAGGCAGAAGTCTCCCCTGTCATAATTAAAGGGTTGGAGGTAGAAATAGTCCAGTCCTATAAGTATCTCGGTGTCCACCTGGACAGTAAGTTGGACTGGAAGAAGAACACAGATTCTGTGTTCAAGAAGGCCCAGTCTCGACTTTTCCACTTGAGGAAGCTTAGATCGTTTGACATCAGCAGGTCACTTCTTCATGTGTTCTACCAAGGTATCCTAGCTAGTGTCCTTTTCTATGCTGTGCTCTGCTGGGGGGGCAGCCTCACAGTCATGGACAGAAATAGGATAAACAAAATGATTAAAAAGGCTGGCTCAGTGATTGGCCTTCCCCCTGATTCCTTGGAGATGATTATAGCCAAGAGAACAAGGAGAAAACTGAACTCTATTCTTTCTTTTGAAGGCCATCCTTTGTTTAATGTATTTAATGCCCTGCGCAGTTCGTTTAGCAATAGGCTTTTGATGCCTCGGTGCTCTACTGAGCGATTTAGAAGATCTTTTGTTCCTGCTTCTGTAAAATTCTTTAATGAACACTGCTAGCCTTGCTTTGCGAGGCTCTCTCTCTCTCTACTGTATTATTGTTATTGTGCTGTATGTTACTGTTTCTTGTATGTATCTGTACTCGCTCTGGTGGCAAACCATGTTTCCCCTCGGGGATTAAGAATAAACACCATACCATACCATACCATAATATGCATCGTATCGTTAAAACGTATCATTACACCCCTATTATCGAGCAAATAAAGGGTGTGGCACTTTGCAGGCACTAGAGTGTATTTACATTGTTTACAGCTGCAGCACAGATGCAACTCTGAAGGAATGGAATCAAGCAGGGCGATGTGAAAACAGTCAACTGCCTCCATATCAACTCTGCATAATTTTCACCTGCATTTACATATTTCTTTCTTATGCTAACTTAAAATATGAGCCATCTGGTACCCTGCCAACTCAAAGTGGATGAATTCATTGCCAATATTTGAATAAAATGTCATAGCTACACTACACAGATTACAGTTTTATTTTCCATTTATCTCGACTTTTCTTGCAGAAAGCACATTGTCTTCATTGAGTGTTTAGAGCCATACCTCTTATTCTAGGAAGAGTGATTTTAACAAACAAGGAATCCAGTGGATGATGCACCATCGCTGCAGTTTTGGAAATCGCCCGTTCCGCCGGCTCCCACAATTGTGACAGACGGACAGACAGAGACAGAGACAGAGACAGAGACAGATGGACAGACAGAGACCGCCCACCGACAAAATCTGACAGAATGAGAAGGATGCAATTCAGAAGTGTGGAACCGTGCTACTGTTGCATTAACTGTGCTTTAACGTAGAATCTGTTGCATTAACTGTGCTTTAACGTAGAATTTCACATCAAATGATGAGTCAAAATTATTCTCTTGCACTACATTGGAGAAAATAATCTTTTGCACTTTGTGGGAGTAGTTTTAATAAGACCATCTTATCTTTGAAAATGGCAAAAAAAATGCTAAAGCTGCACAGCCAGGCTTTTCCACTGTCAACAGTGTTTTAAGGTTGAGTAAAGCGAGCTTGTCTATTCTCCAAGCTGCAAGACACTCCTAATGATCTACAGGGAGGCTGGTGCACAGAGAAAAAGAGAGAAAGCTAATGATGATGAGGCGCGCACACACACACACACACACACACACACACACACACACACATGTGTGTGCGCACGCACGCGCACACACACACACACACACACACACACACAGAGTGGGAGAGAGGACACAATGCCTTTATAAAATAGTCAATGACAGCTACTCTACTGCATCTATGGATGGCGGATTCAGGTTACCCAACACACACACACACACACACACACACACCTCGGCATCTCGTTCACCCCAAGGTCAGAGAGGAAGAGCAGTCAGGACGCTCGACCTCCTCCCTCTCCCTCGCCAAGAGAGAGAGAGAGAGAGAGAGAGAGAGAGAGAGATTTCATTATGTTGTTGTAGTCATTGACTCCTCTGGTGAAATGCACTTATGTGTGTCTCAGTGGGAAAGGCAAAAAACTAATTCCTAATTACACTGTGTGCAATATGGCGAGTGAAGTGCTCCAGTAAATAAATTACTACATCTGCAAACTGCAAATAATTCTGGGAAACAACAGGAGTTCTGTCGTGCAAAATGCTCTCTCTTATTGCTGTATTACCTTCAGTATCTTTCTCTTTTTTCCTGTGATAAATATATATATATATATATTTTTCTAACAGACAAAACCTTCTATAGGACGAATCAGCACATTTGTAAACAAACAGATTGGCTATACTTCTGGGGGCAACTGTTCATTTTAAACTGCAGTTCATGGTGAAGCCATGCCATCTTTGATTTACTCCTTCATACTATAACCTAAATATAAACTCCATTCAAACTTTAAACGGGTCACCAATTTTAGGACTCTATCACCTTAATTCAGCTTTAATTCATATTTTGTACTTTTTGAGAAATCGCAGTTTGTTTTATACTTTTTCAACCTTTATAATGGGACCCTATGGAGCCAGCCTTGAGTGTGTGATGATGACGACGACGACGACGACACAACTCATTCTAGCAGGCTGTTCACACAAAAAGTGTGTTAAAGTTCACACAACTTTAACACTTCATCAGACCCTTCCACTACTTCATGCTCTCACTCACAATGTCAAAATAATAAGTGATGTGATGTATAGTTTTTGAGATATTAACGTTTGGCACAGCTTTGCAGCTTTATTTCATACTAGTTTCTGCTGCAGTGGCACCTGGAAGTAAGTTTCTTGTTGTCGTGATGTCACGCTGATTCATCCTATTGTATACTCTCTATATCCTATTCTTTGCTGTTGCTATGATCACTTCCCATGGTGATAATTAGCTTCTTCTAATTTAGAATAGCATGTAGCTCTATCACTCACTCACTCACTCGCTACACACACACACACTCATGCATGCACGCAAACACACACACGCACACACACACACACACACGCACACACACACACACACACAGATTATTATAGTTCTAATTCTGATACGCGATGGAGCACACAATCACTGGCCATTTAGTCAGGCCTCGCTCACTGAGTTGGCATGCAGCTCCATCAGTAGCTAACGAATGGAGCTCTCCATGGTGCTGAACCATTCACTCATTTTGGCCACTAATTAGCCATTTTTGCCCATTAAGTCTGCCGTAGTTTACCTAATTCAAAAATCCGGCTGTTAGTTCACCCGCAGGGGTGCTCTTTACACTTATTGAAAGATTCAGCGTGTGATCACATGTAAAATGGCATGGCACAGGACAATTTGCTCACACAGAGACACTTCACATTCATATTATGTAAAATATATGAAAGGAGATATTGCAATCTACACCGAAACACTAGTCTCTTAAAACAGACGCGTTGGCTTGCTCCCGCAATTTGCAAATGCTTCCGCCTACCCGTCTGTACTTCATAGAGGAGAGAGTTGGTCAAAACGGAGATAAATGTGGATAGAGGCTTCCAGCGCTTGAGTTTGTGAGCTCCAGAGATGGCCGAGTTCCTGGTGAAATCAATACAATTTTGGTGGTTCATTGTGGGGTAAAGGGAGCTCGATGGCTGGGTAAAATTAGGCCGACTAGTGGAGCTTCAAGTGGGATAAATTGAGCTCCAGACAGTCCCTGGTTCTGGGTCAAATGAGGCCGACTTTGGTGCTTAAAAATCGGGTAGAGGCGAGCTCCAGGGGGCCGACATTGAAAAAACAGAATTTTAAATGATCGGCTGGTCAGTGTGTATGACATTAATATTGCATGGCTGCACGTTTGTCCCATGTGATTTTGTTCGTTTGTGTGTTTTTGTTTTTTATATTATGAGCAGCAGAAGACAAAGCCTGTGGAAATCATGGTGGGCTGAGTGAATGAGTAAACATACCAGTGGAACACATCAGTACAATGTGTCTGCCTATGTAGGCTACTCACTGCAGCTTGGGAGATCGCGAAAGGAAAATCGAGATGCTTTGACACAAGAAAACGCAACGGATTATGTGATATTTTTGAATACGAATTTTTCTATGAACAAAGCATAGATATTTTCTTTCTGCAGAAAGTATACTGCCAGATCCCTCCCTCAGCAGCCACCATGGACCCATTTCACAGCAGCCGTTTTGAGGTGGTAAAAGCAGGAAGTAAAGGAGCTGATCAAAATAGAAAATTCAACAGTGGTGACAGCTCACACCTTTTGTTCTCAAATAAAAAAAAATTTCATCATCAACTTTATGGAGAACACTTTTGTTATAAGTTTGCAAGTCACAATCTCATTTATCCAATACAACAGCTTGTGGTGATTTTCTATACTACCACAATGTTTTTAATAATAATAATAATAATAATAATAATAATAATAATAATAATAATAATAATAATAATAATAATAATAGTAAGGAAATTGTGTATAGCTCATAACATCAAATACATGTTTGCAAAATATCTATATATACAAAAGGGGAAAGTGGGCAATCTCTGTCTGTTCTCTGTTTCAATTTTTGTCCCATAAGCAAGCTGCAGGGCCTAAGAATCAAGAAGCCTTTGTTTTGGGTTGAAAGTGAAAGGTGAAAAGACATTTATTTAAGGACGTCCATCTACATCCTGTTGCTTCCACCCTTGCTGTTAAGTCATGTTACAACCTCACATACTGTATGTGGTCATATAAATCCAGTGGAGCTGAAGGTTCTTTGCATAATAACAATGTGAGTGAGCAGGATATCAACTAAAGCCACGCGTGACCAAAATGGCTGCACTCACAGCACTGTCTGATAATGCGTTCACCACGTACAGTACAGTAGCATAATGTGATGTCACCTTGATGAATAACTGGAGAAGCTGTCATATGACCTTTTTGTATGGGAGGTCATTTTCTGGCATTATTCATAATATTTCCTGATGCTAAACAACCTCCTGTGTTGCTCCACATGCTGCACAGACAGGCTGCAACACATACATATTCATGGGGAAAGCGTCTACAGTACAATGTGTTAAACTGTATACCATAGACATGCAAATCTACCTGTTGCATAACAATGACTTACAAGTTCTAAGACTCATCTCAAGGGTCTAAACAAGACATACCTGTACACGCGTGCGGCGCGCGCACACACAAAAAGCAATCCCAAGTCACAAGTGGACACACCTGATTGAATGTACTATATTTTTCATTCTCTTAAAGCAGCTACGAGCAAGATTTTCGATTGTTATTAAACAGTCTAAATTTAATATCGATGCATCACATCTTACCTCTAATAGTAGACGAGACCAACGCCGAGTAGTTTCGCTTGAACCCCGAGTGAATCGGCCAGTGTTGTCTTGACGATTAGTTTGTCTGCGGCCGGGGCAGATCAGGAAGTGAAATGAAACGGTATGAAATGGTTTGCGGCCATAACCACAAAATAACAAAATTACTTCCAAACAAACTGTCAGAATATAACGAGAGATGTTCGCGAGAGTAGCAAGCCCCTGCCTGGCGTTCTCCGTGTTTATGGTCTGTTGCTAGGCAGAGCGAAACGGTTGAAGGCAGGCAGCTGCCGTAAACTGCTTCGTTTCACTTCCGGGTTTATCCGGCCCGCCGGTAGACACACAGGCCCCTATCGTTGCATCGGCGCAGTTTCTAGGCCGAGCGGCAGGCGCAGATCAAAGCAGTGGGCGTGGAAAGGCGCACTTGATATCGTCGTGCTGGCGCTAGATGCAGCCCAAAGCATTACAACCACGCCTTTTAGGCGTAAAATTATGCACCGTCATGCTCATTGGATAAGTGCAATAAACGAATCGCACGCTTGCCTTTTTAGCTCCAATTCCAGTGATCCCGCAAAACCAGACGAAAGCCAAACGCTCTGCCCCCCCCCCCCCCTCTCTTCATCCAGCCTGTCTGTCTGCATTATAGGCTATTATTCCATATTATTATGCTTCTCAAACCAATCTAACTGCAGTTTCAATACTGCAAGCATGTAAATACGCTACACTATAGCAAGATCAAAGTGAAAATAATGTACTAAACGCATCAGCTAGAAAAATATAGCCTATTAGATTGGTGAAAGTTTGTCCAGAAAGATATCGTTTTCTCTCCCCTGCTGCAGGTAGAATGATGCACATAAATATACCCTACATTATGTAAAGTCATTGCATAAATGTGTTTTTATTGTAAAACTAAATGTGGAGTAGGGCGAAGTTATTGGAGCGCACATCACAGTATAGCAGATGACAGTAGAAGCTTCCGAAGCGCGTTCCGCTGTCACTTACCTAAATCACGTTAAATCCACACAGGGTATATATAGGCTCAAGAGGACATATATGTTTCACATAGGGTGGTGTTTCATTTCATGTTTTATTTGGTCCAATATTGAAATGTTCGACAATTGCAGGTTGTCTTACCATTACACATTATTTTAGATCTACCTTTTATATCTATTTCGGCTCTATTTAGTAGCGAAATGGAGGACCCAATTGCATGCTGGGAGTGGACATTCACAGGCAGTAAACTTACAACTGCTATTTCCTATGGGAAGCTGGGTGCTGCGTGGCTGCTATGTGTTGTGTCTGTTTGAGCGAGGGAGTCAGAGAGAGAGAGAGAAGGGTGACTCAGAGGCAGAAGAGCACTGGCGCACTGAATACGCCTGGTTTCAGAGAGAGACAGAGAAGGGTGACAGGGGAGAGGCACAAGTGCACTGGCGCAGTGAATAGGCCTGGTTTTCAAAGGCGCAAAGCGCTAAATTTAAGGCAGGTGCCAAGATATCAGTACGCCGAGATTTAAGGCCGACACGCCCACTTTGGCCCATTCTGGGGCTGCGCCACGCCCATTCGGCCTAAAGCGCATTTGGCAGCCTAAAGCCATATTGATATCGTCCCAAAACAGGCGCAAGGCACGTTTTTTTGCGTTTAAGGCCCGTTTTAGCGCCGAAGGCTTGTGGGAGAATAGGGCCCACAGACTCTATAATCATCAAGAGAGCAATCTCCGATTCACACGGCTTTGGTCTCAGCTACTATTATAAGTAAGACAGACGCATCAATATTATAATTATACTGTTTAATAACAATGGAAAATCTTGCTTGTAGCTGCTTTAAAGCCATTTTGATCGAAAGGCTTGTGCTTAAATGCTTGAACTTAGTTTCTTAGACAAATATAAAGAGTGAAGTTAGAGGCGTCTGGTAGCGTAGAGCTAAAGGCAGGCACTCACCTATCACCGTGGAGACCGTCTACAAGTAGGAAGCCGGTGAGGTATGAGATGTCATGGTCGCTGTGCTAGTGCCTCCGCTGGTCGGTCTGGACTGGGCGCCTGTTCAGGCGGGAGGGGAAATGGGGATCCTCCCACGTGCTACATCCTGCCGGTGAAACTCCTCGCTGTCAGGTGAAAAGAAGCAGCTGGCTAGTACATGTATCAGGGGCAGCATGTGCAATAGTGAAGTTGATCATAATGTATGAATTTCTTTCCAAAGCCTTTGCCTTCCCATCAAGGCAAAGGGCGGCTACATCTAAAATATAAGATCATTTTGATTTGTCTAACATGTTTTGGCCATTGCATAATTCCATTTGTGATATTTCATAGTTCTGATGTCATTACTATTATTTTGTTTTACTATTTATTATCATTATTATGAAATGTAAAATGTGAAAAATATTTAAAAGAAAAAAGAAAGAAATGTGTGTAAAAAAGTGTGTGCATGTCCAAACTTACACAGACAGGGCAAAAGGCAGGCAGAGAGAGAGAGAGAAGGGTAGAGAGATACTTATAGATGGAAGGGAAGAGGAGCAGATGGAAAGGAAATTGAGGATAAAAAAGATGAATTATTGAAGAGATGAACTGGTGATGACAGTGCCTCCCTGACCTTCAACGACTGGTGACAGACTTGCTGGGATCAAGCCCTGCAGCGCCAGCACCCCTTTGGATCCCCTAATGATCTCGCTGTAATCAGGTTAAGAAATGTTTTTAAATAAGTCCTTTAATTTATTCAAATATTCCATGCACATTCCTCATTTCATTTGAAATAATGAGAGACAAGGAGGGAGAAAGAGATAGAAGCTGAAGAAAAGAGAGAACGAATCCGAGGACAAAATGTAATTTGTCAGCCATTCAGACAGCCAATGCCAGAAATGAGAATTAGAGAACGTGGGAGACTGCTCTTTAATTGGACAAGGCCACTCTTGACATTTTCAAGCCAGACTTTAGCAACGATGATGGGAGAGAATGTGTCATAACTACTAATTATCCCCAACTGTCAGTGGTGCTGATGAGCAGATTCATGAGGGCTTTACCTTTTCTTAATGTTATTATACTTTGTGCTTTGACTGTGCTATCTTACTTTGAGATTGTCGTCTGGACCATGGCAGGGCCCAGGCAGATACGGAAGACTATTACTACTACGAGATTTGTGGCAGATCCTCGCTGGGTACTTGACTGAAATTAAATCCCCCTCAATGACGTCGTGAGCACTGTGAAAGTGCAGTCACAACAAGCGTGTTTTGAGCAGTTTATTCAGACTCTGGGCGTTTATTCCTTTAACCGTATAGACGCCTGAAATGCTTCGTCTTAGTCCTTTTTCCGAGTGGATTTCGCTGCGGTTTGTTAGGAGTGAGAACGTAATCCAAAGGAACTCAAGGAAATAACCCAAAAATGCAAGGATTTCCGGGTAGAAGGAGTTGGATGTTGACATGTGATAGCCAGCAGTTCCTCATGTGTGGAAAGCCAAGCATGACAAATTGAAGTCTGGACTGATGCACATTCAGTTCATATGTTCTGGTATGAACACCACAGAAGAAGACAAGTACATCATGTTTAGCTAAAGTTACAGGAACTGTTATCTGATTTGTTTTGACCCTGCCACCTACATCTGTAAAACTCTGTCCGATAAACAAGCTAGGCTACAGTACTTGTGAGTCATGTGACTTTTGTTTACAAGCCCTGGTTTGCTTGTACAGTAATTGGGCAATGTGAACCGAAACAAAGCAAATGCAAAAATGAAGTTATCGTACGGCCCCTGCACTCAAGCTTCAAGGTTCTTTATTGTCACAAGCACAACAAAACTGCAAGATGCAGATAATGTTAGCAGGTATCGTTATTCAGATATTATTACATATTAGTTGGAAATATGGGGTGAAAATTGTTCTGTCCATCATGGAATAGGATAAGTCCTCAACAAAGTGTGACCCCATATTTCCAATTGAGATCTTTTCCACTGTCTTGTGCCATTGAAAATTAAAGTGTAACACAGCTATTAATCTAACCAAGGTGTACTGTAAGTATTCAAGGACCTGGATGATTGGATGGACAGCACCTCTGCCTTACTTTCTGCTGAGTGTGTTGTTGTGCTGCTGCACTACTGCTGCACTGCTGCACCCCAACCAAAGCCACGTAGAAAAGAGTGGCTCGTCACTGGAAGGAAGCCAGGTTGACACCCCTGACTGGCTGTGGAAGATGATGGGAGGGGGGAGCTTTGGCAGGTAAAATAAATTGGTGTCATTGAGCAAGGCACTTTAACCCCGAGTACTACTCTGGCCAAGTGGAAGACGGAGCTCTGGGCAGCACTGAGCCATAAATGTATGTATGTGTGAAGCAGTGCGATGGTGAGCAGCACCGTGCCTGCTCAGCAAAGCCTTTCCCTGGATATATCAACGTTAGGGGCCAAAAGTTCTTTGTAAATCCATATGGCTCCATCACTGGGTTTTTCGCCTACACACACAGACTGTCAGGTAGACAGTACACACACAGACTGTCAGGTAGACAGTACACACACAGACTGTCAGGTAGACAGTACACACACAGACTGTCAGGTAGACAGTACACACACAGACTGTCAGGTAGACAGTACACACACAGACTGTCAGGTAGACAGTACACACACAGACTGTCAGGTAGACAGTACACACACAGACTGTCAGGTAGACAGTACACACACAGACTGTCAGGTAGACAGTACACGCACAGACTGTCAGGTAGACAGTACACACACAGACTGTCAGGTAGACAGTACACACACAGACTGTCAGGTAGACAGTACACACACAGACTGTCAGGTAGACAGTACACACACAGACTGTCAGGTAGACAGTACACACACAGACTGTCAGGTAGACAGTACACGCACAGACTGTCAGGTAGACAGTACACACACAGGCTGTCAGGTAGACAGTACACACACAGACTGTCAGGTAGACAGTACACACACAGACTGTCAGGTAGACAGTACACACACAGACTGTCAGGTAGACAGTACACACACACAGACTGTCAGGTAGACAGTACACACACAGACTGTCAGGTAGACAGTACACACACAGACTGTCAGGTAGACAGTACACACACAGACTGTCAGGTAGACAGTACACACACACAGACTGTCAGGTAGACAGTACACACACAGACTGTCAGGTAGACAGTACACACACAGACTGTCAGGTAGACAGTACACACACAGACTGTCAGGTAGACAGTACACACACAGGCTGTCAGGTAGACAGTACACACACAGACTGTCAGGTAGACAGTACACACACAGACTGTCAGGTAGACAGTACACACACAGACTGTCAGGTAGACAGTACACACACAGACTGTCAGGTAGACAGTACACACACAGACTGTCAGGTAGACAGTACACACACAGACTGTCAGGTAGACAGTACACACACAGACTGTCAGGTAGACAGTACACACACAGACTGTCAGGTAGACAGTACACACACAGACTGTCAGGTAGACAGTACACACACAGACTGTCAGGTAGACAGTACACACACAGGCTGTCAGGTAGACAGTACACACACAGACTGTCAGGTAGACAGTACACACACAGACTGTCAGGTAGACAGTACACACAGACTGTCAGGTAGACAGTACACACACAGACTGTCAGGTAGACAGTACACACACAGACTGTCAGGTAGACAGTACACACACAGACTGTCAGGTAGACAGTACACACACAGACTGTCAGGTAGACAGTACACACACAGACTGTCAGGTAGACAGTACACACACAGACTGTCAGGTAGACAGTACACACACAGACTGTCAGGTAGACTGCTGAGTAAGAAGACCTGCAAACCAAATAATCAGTGTCATTTGGGCTTTAAGAGCTGGGCGAATGATTGGCGGTGTGGTTCCACTGAGTGGCACACTTCCAAACTACACAGCTTCAAATGTGCTCTTTGTTCTTATGTGTGTTGTTTGTACCTCCCACATAATTGTGTGTGCTGTGCTGTGTGTGTGTGTGTGTGTGTGTGTGTGTGTGTGTGTGCGTGTGTGTGTGTGTGTGTGTGTGTGTGTGTGTGTGTGTGTGTCTACCCACATGTGCATAAAAGCACTGGTATGGGAGGGAGATAAAGCAGAAGCCCTGCAGAGTGAGAGAGAAAGAGAAGGAGACCGAGAAATGGTTTGTTGCTAAATGAGATTCCATCCTTTGAAAATCGTGACACTTCTCTTACAAAACCACTGGTCACATGAAAGGAAAACCAATGATGTTGCTTCTTTTAAAAGAAGAGTAGATGCAGTCAGCTGCTTCATTCATTCACTTATTTGCTCCGTCTGCTATAATAGGCCAGAGGGGACTGGTGCCTTTTCCCAGCATGCATTGCAGACACCGTGGACAGATTGGGGTACATGAGCGCACATGAGACAAACATACCGATAGTATTGGAAAAGTTTATTTTGTTGTCGATGAACTAGCTAGTCTATTCCCGCTCGATGTGCTCCTGGACTCAATGTTGACTTGCCTATCCTTAGCTATTGTTAAGGTCTTACCTGTGATTAGCCTAATGTACTTAATGTATTCATTCCTTTGTTTGTAGTGATTACTGTTTTATCTGTAATGTGTTACCTGGTGTCTGTCTGTCTCTAATATTTTTAATTGCCTGTCTTGGCCTGGACACTCTTGAAAAAATCTATTTTTTAATGCCAATGAGGCTTTTTCTGGTTAAATACAGGGAAAAAAAATAATTTGGTGCATTTTGGGGTGGCTACATACAAATGGCTGCCATGTGGATGTTCAAATGGCTCAGAGAGTCCATTTACACCTGGCATTAACATGCGTTTTCTGCAATGTGTCCTCTCAATCTGGATACAGCAACTGTATGCGGATTGAGGGGACACCCATTTTGGGTGATCAAATTGCCATCAGATTGCAATCTGATCACCCAAAACGCATGTTAACGCCAGGTGTAAATTAAATCAGGCTAATGTGGTCAAGCACAATCTGATTGCAATCTGATGGTAGAAAACGCATGTTAATGCCAGGTGTAAATGGTCTCAGAGAATTATTCGTGGAGTACGGACAGAACCGCCTCCTCAGCCAATAACAACCCTAACAAACACTTTGCAACCAGACGTTCAACGCTAACATGTCCTTTAAAAAAGTCTTAGTAACCTGTTATCACACAAACAGAGGTTTTGGAAGCATGAAGCTGTCAAGATAAACCCATTCCAGTATTTTGTAACTTCAACTAAGCATGGTGGACTTGTCTGTGCTCTTGGCTGGCTGGAGTTTAGCCTCTCTGTGCTGCCTACATTCTCTCTTTGGCCCAAATGAGTTCATTTTGTTCTGCTAGGCTTTCCAAGCGTGAGAAACTGCTGGCTATCAGATGTCATCAACATCTGTCAACCTCCTGAACCCGTGTGTTTTGGGTTTGTTTCCTGCAGTTGGTTCAGATCACATTCTCACTACTAATGAACCGCAGCGCAGTTCTCCTGGAAGAGGACTGAGGCTCACATTCAGCCATTATTTGGTGCCACTAGAGTTCAAATGGCTTTGCTCTCATCTGCCCAAACAAACTGAACTGAAGGAAAAAGTAAGAACTCCAGCAGAGTTTCAGTAAACACCCCCGGTGTGAGCGTGCATGTAGAGTCTCCTAAGCCAAACCAACTGATTTGCATGTTTTTGGACTGTGGGAGGAATCTGGAAGAGGAAACGTAGGTGAACAGTATGAGAACATGCACACTTCCACATAGAATTTAGACTTTGGAAACGCTGTGAAAGGCAAGTGTTTACCCCCTCCATCCACCCCGGCCACAACGCCCTTACTGGCCACCGCGCTAACGTTGATATACACGCGTCAAAGTGATATGCAATGTATTTTTGGTTCAGAAACGTGATATTCTACATGTCCGTGGATTGTAGAAACGCGCAATAATGCCGGCATGTTATTCTGGCGACCAGGCTGCAGAGATACTGATGGTAGCCGTTCTCTTCAACAATGGCTGCATAGCGTTTGTGGTGCTGTGCTGCAGTGCTGCTGGTGGACGGGCTGTGGGCATCAGAGCAGGCGGAGGCAGTGCTGCTGGTGGACGGGCTGTGGGCATCAGAGGAGGCGGAGGCAGTGCTGCTGGTGGACGGGCTGTGGGCATCAGAGGAGGCGGAGGCAGTGCTGCTGGTGGACGGGCTGTGGGCATCAGAGGAGGCGGAGGCAGTGCTGCTGGTGGACGGGCTGTGGGCATCAGAGGAGGTGAGGCAGTGCTGCTGGTGGACGGGCTGTGGGCATCAGAGGAGGCAGAGGCAGTGCTGCTGGTGGACGGGCTGTGGGCATCAGAGGAGGCAGAGGCAGTGCTGCTGGTGGACGTGCTGTGGGCATCAGAGGAGGCAGAGGCAGTGCTGCTGATGGACGGGCTGTGGGCATCAGAGGAGGTGAAGCAGTGCTGCTGGTGGACGTGCTGTGGGCATCAGAGGAGGCAGAGGCAGTGCTGCTGATGGACGGGCTGTGGGCATCAGAGGAGGTGAGGCAGTGCTGCTGGTGGACGGGCTGTGGGCATCAGAGGAGGCAGAGGCAGTGCTGCTGGTGGACGGGCTGTGGGCATCAGAGGAGGTGAGGCAGTGCTGCTGGTGGACGGGCTGTGGGCATCAGAGGAGGCAGAGGCAGTGCTGCTGGTGGACGGGCTGTGGGCATCAGAGGAGGCAGAGGCAGTGCTGCTGGTGGACGGGCTGTGGGCATCAGAGGAGGCAGAGGCAGTGCTGCTGGTGGACGGGCTGTGGGCATCAGAGGAGGCAGAGGCAGTGCTGCTGGTGGACGGGCTGTGGGCATCAGAGGAGGCAGAGGCAGTGCTGCTGGTGGACCTGCTGTGGGCATCAGAGGAGGCGGAGGCAGAGGAGATGTAAAGTGACCGCTTTCCCCTGCGGCGTAAATATATTAATTCCAAATGAGTTTGCCGAGTTGAAATGCTGCGCTCTCGCCGCCCGGCCGGCCATTCATTATTTAGCTCGCCGGTCTGCCCCAGTCATCCCTCCATCTTTATTACTTTCATCTTCTCTTTCTCTTACCGTATGCAAACAAGGCCCGGCTGGGATGACGTGGAAAACCAAAAGCAATAACGCACTAAAGCTGGCTTGGGGTGTTTTTGTTGACCACTCCTACTTCAAGTACTTTTTGTTACAACTTTTCATGACAAAATAACTCCTGGAATGCATTGAACATCACATATTGATGATATATATATATATATATAACAGTGTAGTATCTGAGCATCTTCAAATGTATTTATTTTTTGCCATCAAAATTCTCTTTTGCAAGGAACGCCTGGCCAACATCTAGCAGCAGAGGTTAGGCAATAATACATACAATATTACAATTATTATTTCACCGCGTGGTGAGTACACAAATCACAACATGTACATGAGAGTGTTTCTGGCGCTGTTGGAATGTGTATTTTGGGCGAGTGAACGGGAGTAGGCAAAAGTACCATAGACTGCCATTGTAGTGCTAAGCTAAGTAGCAGTGATGAGGGCTCTAGGACAGTTTGTACTACACGCAGATTGAAAATAAAAACATGTACATTCTAGTTTTAATACCGGCAATATGGCAAATGGCCTGACCTCTCAAAATGTTGGCATATCCCTTTAAGGGTACTGGTATTGGTACTGGTATCGTAATTTTTTAAACGATACTGAACCCTAATCACGAGTACGGATATTGACACATTGTACTCGGATGATACTCGTACTAAAAATACATTATCTGTACCGGATACTCGTTTCATCAACCCTACTAATCTCCTTCAGCTTGGTAATCATTGATGATAGACCTAGCTCCTATTTATTTTCCAATTATATCTGTAATTCATTAAAATTGATTCCTGCCCTTCGTTCCAGATCTGCAGATCCAAACGAGGTGAGAGCGGTCAGGACTCCTGCTGGTTAATTGGCATGCATGCACCTCTCTCTCTCAAATTCAAATTCGCTTTATTGCCATGAATGTCACAACAACAATATTGCCAAAGCATCAAGTGTGATGCTTACAAGATCTTCAAAGTCGATCTAATTTAAAGTAATAATCTGCAACATTGTCATATAACCAAATGTCTGCTTTGCTACTCCCTTTTGCCAAAATGTTGCACAACACTGATTGAACCTTTTCCCAGTACATTTGCTGTACTGAACACTGTGTGGGTCTTTGCTGGAGGCGCACAGGAGGTGATGCTTTCTAGCTTTCTGGCAGATTGATTTATTTTTGAATATAGGAGAAGAATTAGATATTTAGCGTGGGGTCCTGTGGGGGGGTGTGGGGGGTGTGTGGGGTCCTGTGGGGGGATGTGGGGGGTGTGGGGGGTGTGTGGGGTCCTGGGCTCGGATGTTTCGGCAAGTTCGATGTGACTTGTGTGTTCTTTGTAATAGCATAATCCAGTTTGCTGGAACATAACTGCGATCAGGAAATTCAAGTTATCAGTCTAAAAAAGGCACATGTCACGCACACGCACATGTCACGCATGTACAGTATTTGAGGGTACATCACTGAGGATACATCCCAGTTGCATCCATGCGATGTTTTTTCTTTATAAGTTAGCCTGGCTTAGCCAGTGACTCATAGGAATAGACTACGTGACAACCAGGAATAGACTAGTGACCACTGGAGAGTCAGTTGACAGCCGGAACAGGGATGGCACCCGGGTAGCAGTATGGGTTAGCGCCCCAGCCTGCGTCTTCCGTGAGGAAGAAGCCCAACAACCCACGAGAGGCCTTTTAGGAGGGCCATTCAAGCCGCAAGTGGAGTCTGCAGTGCCACCAAGTACTGGTACTGCATGGTGTCCACTAAGATACCATCACCTCGGAATGAGATGTTTGGAGCGAGGGAGTCTGGTGCAGCGCACAGGTCCTAGACCTGGTGAGACGAGGGAGGAGCCCGGCCGGGTGGCAACCCACAGAGCCCGGTCCCTCTACGTACCAGAGCCCTTCCCCCCCCCCCCGGTCCCGGCAGAGTAGTTCCGGAGCAGCGGATTGAGTGGCCCTGACCACGTGACCACCTTCGACCCTTCCTAGAGGGCTGACCGTGGGTAGCTACTGGGACGTAAGTTGGGGCTTGGCCTATGACCCCAGGGTACATCACTGAGGATACGTCCCAGTTGCATCCATGCGATGTTTTTTCTTTATTTTATGATTTTATTTTATTTTATTTTATTTGGCAATTGAAAAGCAATACAAAATACACCATAGCTTTAAAAATTGACAAGGATAAGCACAATAAAGTCTCAGACTTGTAGGCTACACTCGATCAGCTTCCCCCGATATGTTTAATTCTCTCGTGTAGAGAACATCACAATGAATCCGTTCAAAAAATCAGTTTAATACCTTCCTTATCAGTGAAATACATGCCCCATAAAATATGACTCAATACCTGTTTCTAAATCATTAGCAGCAACTCTTCAATTTGACATATAATCCACCAAGCGCAATCATTTCAATCAAAACATTTTTTTTTAAAGGTGGTTCACCTGTTATTCAGTTCGACACAACCATGATACAACGTAATGAATAAAAGTTCAATGATGACAAAGTCCGAATGTAAACAATAACTTGGATGGAGAGTGTCTGAAATTGATGATGACCAAGCATAGATGGAGCTGATATCTCATACATTTTTCTGAGGCACGATATGTATTGTTACAGTTTTGTATTGCGATATGATATTGAATTTCATCGTCCCATCCCTAGCAACGACCCAATGTCCCCACAGGGATCATTAAAGTTTCATCTTATCTCCCTCTCCCCCGGCTACTTTGGTGTATTTCCCCGTCTTCCTCTCAGCTCCAGTCATACGCCCTTCTTGTCTCTACCTCGGCCCACATCTCTGTCTCCTCTCTCTGCAGGCTCTGTGTTCAGTGTCCAGTGACTGCAGGCTCGACAGGAGGCAGCAGCTTGCCGCAGATGATGGACGGAGCTGCACCAGCTCCCGTCATGCCTTCTGTTCTGATGAGCACCCTGCCTCTCATGTACTGTCCTGTATGCTGCTGCCAACTCCCCTAACAGGCGGCTGAGGGGGACGGCACACACCAACCCAAAATAAAAATTTGGCATTTTATGTTTCTGCAAAACACGGATATGTTCAATATCGACGTTTCTGAGCCAAAGATACGTTCAACATAGCACAAGCACACATTTCCAACGCCATTTTGAAAATATCGGTTAATTTGAAAATATCAGTTAACCTAATTTGACAATTGCCGCTTTTCCAGCGTTAATTTGGATCGGAGTCCAGCAGCAGGTAGCCTGGAGAGGATAGCCCGTGATCACGTGTTTTCTGTAATAAAATCACATTTAAACTTTTGCTAATTATAGTTTTATTTGAGTTAAATATAAAAGCTCGGGACACAGGCATGCCCGGAGGAGCCAGAGAAGTTGGTGGTCCCCGCAGCTCAGGAACAGACAGCCTACGGGGAGCTGGGACCGGGTGGCTGCTGCAATGAACCCAGGAACGGAGAGCCTGGCAGGGAGCGGACGGGACAGACGGGCAGGCAGGCAGGCAGGCAGGCAGGGGAAAGGTGGCTGTAACCCACCAGAGCTTTATTCCACCTGGGAGCTGGGCCGCGGCCGGACTCTGGGCTGGGGCTGGGGCTTGGCAGGCTGGAGGTGAGGCAGCTTGAGCTGATAGCTAGCGGGCCCAAGGCTAGCTGACTGTGTGACACTGCGAGCCCCCCGCTCAGAGCCAGGCAGGCCCAGGTAAGGTTCTGAGCTAGAGCCGGACCAGAACTGGCTGGCTGCAGGCTCACCAACCCCAGTCATAAAGGCAGAGGTCTGGGCTTGGGCTGAAGGCAGCTTGCCTGCTGGGCAGGGCTAACGAGGCAACATGAGGGCAGGTGTGGAGGGAAGGAGCACCAGACAGAGTTCATGACAGTTTTAACATGATCTTATTCTGGCAACTGGGCTCAAATAGAAACTGTACAAGGAGACACAGACACACACACACACACACACACACACACACACACACACACACACACACACACACACACACACACACACCGCTGTCACATTCAGCACCACTGCACCCATTTGTCCGCGGGGCAGTGTGGCGTGTTCCAGCTCTGTGTGGTAGAATATTCATCTTTCATTTGCATGTTGGATTCAACCTCCTCTCCGTTTGTGTGCCATGTCAATGTAGGTCGTGGGGAAGACACACGACACCCTCGAGTCGCCACGGCTGACTTCTCGCTTGACGTAATGTCTAAACGGGAGAAGGTGCAGAACAGGAGTAGCAGAGCAATTAAAATAATGTAATAAATTCCTATAATGTCAGCAAACTAATAAATCCTGTGAATGTACTATGTAAAATGATGTCGTCATCTTGTCAGGTTGTTGTGGCTTTGACCCTACATACAGTATACCATGGTTGCTTGTAAAGTACGTCTTATATTATATGTGAGTGCTGCTCTCATTACAAGCTGCACTATAAGAGCATTGACTAAATGCCTTGGTTAGTGTTGAACCACTGGTCACCACTGCTACTCGTTCCTTCTGTCGCAGTAAAATAGAATATGAGCATTATGATTAAAAACTAGGGATGGGCATCGAATTTCGAATTTTCGAATAATCGTTGTTATTATCAAGGTCGACTTTTATTATCGAAAGTCGAAATTCGGGGGGGGGGGGGGGTGTAAAAAAAAAAAAAAAAAAAAAAAAATTGTGAGTGAAATGTTGCATTGTCTCCCCTGATTCTAAGTATAGTCGAATCGCTTGGTCTGAGCAAGTAAAACAATTTTTATAAGCATTTTAAGCAAGGTTTATGGAAAAATGAATGGCAGATGAATTCCCATGAAGAGGGAGAGGGGGTGACTTTGGCACCCCTTTGGCACTCAGACCTGAGCCTACTAAATATTTAATGAACCACTCATGATTGTCAAAACTGTTTTTTATTTTCGAAAATGTCAATGTCATGTAACATGTTCTTTACTTCAGTGGTGCAATGCTTGTTTGAGCTAAAAATCCAGAGCAGAAGCTTTTTCTATTAATTAATAAAGCCTTAGAGTTAGAATCAGGGGAGACAATGCAACATTTCACTCACAAAAATAAATAAAATAAAAATACATTTTTAATTTTTTTTACATTTTTATTTTTATTTTCGAATTTCGATTAAAAGTCGACTTTGGCCAGCGAATTTCGAAGTGTTTTTGCTAGAAATGCCCATCCCTATTAAAAACGTCCCGTCAAAGAATATCACCGATAGCAGAAGTGCTCATGTTGGCTTCTTAGCTGAAGGATGGGATTTTGGATCAGGTGAATTGAACATTTACAGCATTTAGCTGACACTTCTATTCAGAGTGACCTGCTGTACAGTGAGTGAGCAGGTACGGCTTGAAGTTCATGCTCAAGCACAATTCAACAGGAGACATGGCTGTGGGCAGGGAGAAAGCACAACTCTGTCCGCAGTTTTGATCTGGATCTTATTTTCCCATCATACCAATGGACAAAAATCTCAACAACTGTCTGCTTCGCTGTTCATACTATTCTGTTACATCACCAATACAGCCATCTTGGTAGGCAAATAACAGGTGATTATAACCAAATGACAGCGACAGCCAATGAGCTGTGTATATAGATGCTAAAGCACCATATTGGTAGGAAACACAATATGTGACATCATGTAAATACTATGAATAGAGCTACATACTGTCACACCTGCCAAGGTGTGCCACACTGGGACAATAGACACAAATCACCCCCCTACCCTGATTCAAATTCCAAGACTGAATACGACCTTAAAGTCGAACTGAACCTGTTCGTCACGTGCATAATGAGTCCGTTTCAGACTGAAAACATAGTTTGTCTAAGATGACAGGTTGAGAGGCGGGTCAGAGTATCATGTCAATGATTTTATTTGACAATTCTGGGGACTGGATTGGGCTTTGACCAATCCTGGCGTGTTCTGCCTCCAAATCGAGTGGGATTCAGTCGTGTTGTGGCGCTCCCCTCGGGAAGAGCCTTTTGACGGGAGGAGTGGATGTCAGCGAGCCGCAGGCAGCCAGCTGCCTTCGTGTTGCCGAGCGGAGAGTGCAGCACGTCGGCCTGGAATCTCCGAGGTGCGACCCCTGACAACCAAGCTCTCGAATGCGCGCGCCATTATCGTTGCTGCAACGATACGATATCCCTGGAATGCACGTTTTAACGAGTTACATTTCTTTGCATTCTTAGAGATTATAGTTTTTGTTTTTTGTTCATGTTTCTAACAATTGGCCAAGTTAGTAGTTAGTTAGTTAGTTAGTTTAGGGATAGGAATTCCGCCAGATGAGAGGCACTAGGCGCCATTTTTGACTTCATTTGGAAGAGAAAATTATCCAGAAATGAAGATTTGATTGACAGCTGCATGTCGTGATATGATTGGTTGAAATGGGGTAGAAATTTGATAGTACTAGGTGACGTCAGCAAACTGTACATTACTGTTATCAATGAAATCTTGAAAAATTAACTTTTGATGTGAAAAAGTGTGAAAAACTAAAGAAATTAGATTGTTGTGATTTTGTTTGCATACATTATTAAATAGGTGCACTGCATACCCAGGTATTTGAACTAAAAGAAAAGTCATTTTTGGGTTCAGCTCGACTTTAAATTAGCAGAGTTTTTGTTTGTTTGTTTTTGCGGTCACTGGCGGACATGGAGGCAGTTTAGTGACTGGAGAGACATCCCATAACCAAGAGATCAAACAGCCAATGTCCATAAACAGCTGTGTGTCCTTTCAAAGTGTCCCTGTGCAAAACATTGAACCCTTCCTGCTCACTCGCTGCCAGCCACTGCAGATAACAGATAACAGTTCCTTAATGTGTCAAATGTAAAGGAGGACATTGAGTGGACGAGTGATCGATGTCCTCATAAAGAGACGGTGGGCCTCATCCATCTCCATCACAGTGTGATGGAGATGTGTGCTCTTGTTTTTAAAGACAGTGGAGGCTACTGTACAGAATATCAACGTCCTGCGTTCACATAGTGTCAGGTGAGTGTGCGTTAGGGTTCCATCGATATGGCATTCTGAGAACTAAGTTGACAACAGCCTATATACTTCGGTGTTTCCCCCAGAATTTGACTCTGAAAAGCATCTGAAAGAGCATTTAATTAATTATTAATTAATTGATCGGATATATATAGCGCCTTTCTAGACACTCAAAGCGCTTCACATATCAGGGGAGGGAGGTGGAGGGAATGAGATACCAATGAGATACCATTTAGGGCGGCCATGAGATACCACAACGCTCCATTGAAAGTCATAATAGCGAAATTATTTTAGGATTAGTCGCTTCTGAATGCAGGGTGACTCACCAATGGTAAGGAAACTGAAATACCACTTCCGCACCGACCAGACTTCCTTGGCCCATGTTCAACCCTTCTTCAGTCAACACTGGTTAATCTGCTCATGACCTGGGTCACAAGGGCACTTTCTCATTCAGAGGGCAAAAGGGCAGGTGCTTTGGCACCACCTGGGGGTCTATCTGTGCATGGCGACGCGCTACAAATGAGTGGGCGGAATTTCTAGTCTACTCTAAAAGCGCCAGTGTCGTCCACAACACGCTTGAACGAAGTGCATCGAGTAAAATCCCCTGCTCTCACTTCTCATTCATACTATCAGCCCACACCACCACCATTAGAATACTGGAGACCATGGAGTCTTCAACTCCGTTACTCATGCTTAGGTGGATTTCCAGCTCTTCTGCTTTATGATCATAAATAATTGACTGGAATGAGGGGGCCGAGGGCTGCTAAGCTAACATCCTCTGGTGGGCGTTTGACACGGCGATGATGAGCTCCTACAGCTGCTTTATCTGCAGCGTGTTAGCCATGTTGTAATTGAACGGGTGTCATGTTAGAAAGCACACGTACTTGTGTCTGATTGAGTGTTAAGTAATTGTGTTTCATGAGGATGTCGCAAATACTCTGAACTGCAGTGATTCAGGTGGAGAGCTTTGTTTATAAGAGCCCCATTGGAATATAAATCAGATTTAACCTGGTGTGTTAATGCATTAGCACAGCTGACGATGCCATTCATAGACCGTCTAAAAATAGCCACCGTGACATGTGGACTCCAGTTTAGAAGCCTTCATTTTAGCATTTTTACCGTCGCCATCTTGTTTTTTTTTTGGGGGGGGGGGGGGGGGGGGGGGGGTGGAGCCGCAGCGCCGCCTGCTATTGATCTGTGATGGGGGTGAGCTGCGTGATCACTGGACAGGCGACCTGTCAATCACAGCCCAAAACATAGCCTGCTTTATCGTCTATTTGACTCTGAATGAGACCATAATTTACTAAGTGAACTTCATGATGTATTGAAGGAGACTTGAACCTATAGTGATTGAGACCATAACCTCATTAGGAAAAGTGTTTACTGAGATAATAAATCAAGTTAGAAGTATGGTCATTTCCCTGTAGACTTCCATACTGAAACTAGAAATGCTGCATGGCGGTTGTATGCCTCTGCCAACAAGTGAGCAAGTGTATCCCTGTATGTCCAGACTCATACAAGCACATTACAGCACACAGCACAGTGGTGTGCTGCATGTCAACACAGCTACTGTCCCATAACCAGAAGGTCAGATGCCCTGCACCATGTGTGTCCCGTCAATAGTCACGTGTGCTGTTGAAGAGCCCTTGAGCAAGGCATCAAACTGCCCCCCTGCTCACGCATTGTAAATCACTGTGGATTAGAGGCGAGCATCAGTGTACATCTCATTTAGGTTACTGTCAACCTAAGGGAGATGGAAAAATAAAATGAAATGGAGGAGACGTTTCCGTTTGAATCCCCACTGTGTCTTATTGCCACCCCTGATCCTGTTAATGTAGATAGGAATTACCGGCTTTCTAAGGAAAGTCGTTCCATCTTCCTGTTCGCTGTGTAATTGAATCTAATTGAGATAAAGCTTTGTGCTGCAACTCTTTAGCGCTCACCGGGAGCAACTGGGGGGAATCAGAGCAGCAGGGATGAAAGGAGGGAAGAGGGAAGGAGGAAGGGAGAGGAGAGGAGAGGAGAGGAGAGGAGAAGAGAGGAGAGGAGAGGAGAGGAGAGGAGAGGAGAGGAGAGGAGAGGAGAGGAGAGGAGAGGAGAGGAGAGGAGAGGAGAGGAGAGGGAAAGAGCAAGAGTAACCTTTTTCCCAAACAGACCTTTTCCCAAAGAAAAAAGGTTTTGGCCCCAAAGAGGTTTTAGCCGTATAAATTACAACATCCCACTAATTGTAATGGACATTGCACTTTGATTTTGGGTTGCAAAGGGGGTGTGGAATCCTACTGAAATTATTTATGGTCACTCACGATTCAGTAGGTCACAGGTTTGCTTGGTTCCAGGCTTAAAACTCATTATATAAGGATTTTTCAAAATGTCTATGGAGAAATGAATAGGGAACTCTCTTCCCGGGCAAGAGATGTCACGTGACTGTTCAGCTCTATAGGACAAGTGATTTAACAAATACCACTCACCTTGGCCATGATCTCGTTTGCTGGGAATATACCAAGGTAACACAGTTACTTTGTCAGTCAAATATTGTTTAAAAATGCTACATGTAGCATCTTTAATAAGTAATGCATAATTGTGTGTAATTATCATAGCAATCTGGAGGCCTCTTTTTTTATGTGTGTCTCATCTTGGAAGTGAAAGCCTTCAAAAATGACACTTGAAATGTGCTTGAAGCTAAGTCGAGGAAAGACCCGGATCCATTATTGTGAGGCATTGCACTGACACTCCATTAAGGACATGGATTTATAATTGAATGGCTTTGAGCATCATATTGGATAAGAAATTATCATTTGATGAACAGCTTTTTGGACCATTTGCCCAATGGTGCTCTTTCTAAAAAGCAATTATATACTGTAGGCACTATCACATAATTAAAATGAAGTACATTCACTGATGAAGAGTTTTACTTCCACATGAAATATCTTTTCCCCCCCAACTTCCATGACCCCTAGCTACAGGTCGATGGTACTGCAGTGTTTGCTAACCTGAGCACTGTCAAACTTAAACATCAAAATCCATGAGAAACCTCTGCTCATCAGTTGTCACATTCTGTTAGTCCTTGAAGCAGGAGTGCAGTCAATGATTCATTGGATGAACAAAATGTTGTTCATCCAATGAATCCGTGCAAAACGGTAGACCTGCTACGCCCCCAGCACCCTGTATCACTGAAACATCATGGACCTGCTACGCCCAGCCCGCTGTATAACTGAAACATCATGGACCTGCTACCCCCAGCCCCCTGTATAACTGAAACATCATGGACCTGCTACCCCCAGCCCCCTGTATAACTGAAACATCATGGACCTGCTACCCCCAGCCCCCTGTACTGTATAACTGAAACATCATGGACCTGCTACGCCCAGCCCGCTATATAACTGAAACATCATGGACCTGCTACGTCCAGCCCCCTGTATAACTGAAACATCATGGACCTGCTACGCCCCCAGCCCCCTGTATAACTGAAACATCATGGACCTGCTACCCCCGGCCCGCTGTATAACTGAAACATCATGGACCTGCTACGCCCCCAGCCCCCTGTATAACTGAAACATCATGGACCTGCTACGCCCAGCCCCCTGTATAACTGAAACATCATGGACCTGCTACGCCCCCAGCCCCCTGTATAACTGAAACATCATGGACCTGCTACCCCCAGCCCGCTGTATCACTGAAACATCATGGACCTGCTACCCCCAGCCCCCTGTATAACTGAAACATCATGGACCTGCTACGCCCAGCCCCCTGTATAACTGAAACATCATGGACCTGCTACCCCCAGCCCCCTGTATAACTGAAACATCATGGACCTGCTACGCCCAGCCCCCTGTATAACTGAAACATCATGGACCTGCTACCCCCAGCCCCCTATATAACTGAAACATCATGGACCTGCTACGCCCAGCCCCCTGTATAACTGAAACATCATGGACCTGCTACCCCCAGCCCCCTATATAACTGAAACATCATGGACCTGCTACGCCCCCAGCCCCCTGTATAACTGAAACATCATGGACCTGCTACGCCCAGCCCCCTGTATAACTGAAACATCATGGACCTGCTACCCCCAGCCCCCTGTATAACTGAAACATCATGGACCTGCTACGCCCAGCCCCCTATATAACTGAAACATCATGGACCTGCTACGCCCCCAGCCCCCTGTATAACTGAAACATCATGGACCTGCTACGCCCCCAGCCCCCTATATAACTGAAACATCATGGACCTGCTACGCCCCCAGCCCCCTGTATAACTGAAACATCATGGACCTGCTACGCCCAGCCCCCTGTATAACTGAAACATCATGGACCTGCATGCTACCCCCAGCCCCCTGTATAACTGAAACATCATGGACCTGCTACGCCCCCAGCCCCCTGTATAACTGAAACATCATGGACCTGCTACCCCCAGCCCCCTGTATAACTGAAACATCATGGACCTGCTACGCCCAGCCCCCTGTATAACTGAAACATCATGGACCTGCTACCCCCAGCCCCCTGTATAACTGAAACATCATGGACCTGCTACCCCCAGCCCCCTGTACTGTATAACTGAAACATCATGGACCTGCTACGCCCAGCCCGCTATATAACTGAAACATCATGGACCTGCTACGTCCAGCCCCCTGTATAACTGAAACATCATGGACCTGCTACGCCCCCAGCCCCCTGTATAACTGAAACATCATGGACCTGCTACCCCCGGCCCGCTGTATAACTGAAACATCATGGACCTGCTACGCCCCCAGCCCCCTGTATAACTGAAACATCATGGACCTGCTACGCCCAGCCCCCTGTATAACTGAAACATCATGGACCTGCTACGCCCCCAGCCCCCTGTATAACTGAAACATCATGGACCTGCTACGCCCCCAGCCCCCTGTATAACTGAAACATCATGGACCTGCTACCCCCAGCCCGCTGTATCACTGAAACATCATGGACCTGCTACGCCCAGCCCCCTGTATAACTGAAACATCATGGACCTGCTACGCCCAGCCCCCTGTATAACTGAAACATCATGGACCTGCTACGCCCAGCCCCCTGTATAACTGAAACATCATGGACCTGCTACGCCCAGCCCCCTGTATAACTGAAACATCATGGACCTGCTACCCGCAGTCCCCTGTCTAACTGAAACATCATGGACCTGCTACCCCCGGCCCGCTGTATAACTGAAACATCATGGACCTGCTACCCCCAGCCCGCTGTATAACTGAAACATCATGGACCTGCTACGCCCAGCCCCCTGTATAACTGAAACATCATGGACCTGCTACCCCCAGCCCCCTATATAACTGAAACATCATGGACCTGCTACGCCCAGCCCCCTGTATAACTGAAACATCATGGACCTGCTACGCCCCCAGCCCCCTGTATAACTGAAACATCATGGACCTGCTACCCCCAGTCCCCTGTATAACTGAAACATCATGGACCTGCTACGCCCCCAGCCCCCTGTATAACTGAAACATCATGGACCTGCTACGCCCCCAGCCCCCTATATAACTGAAACATCATGGACCTGCTACGCCCAGCCCCCTGTATAACTGAAACATCATGGACCTGCTACCCCCAGCCCGCTGTATCACTGAAACATCATGGACCTGCTACGCCCCCAGCCCCCTATATAACTGAAACATCATGGACCTGCTACGCCCAGCCCGATGTATAACTGAAACATCATGGACCTGCTACCCCCAGCCCGCTGTATCACTGAAACATCATGGACCTGCTACGCCCAGCCCCCTGTATAACTGAAACATCATGGACCTGCTACCCCCAGCCCCCTGTATAACTGAAACATCATGGACCTGCTACCCCCAGCCCCCTGTATAACTGAAACATCATGGACCTGCTACGCCCAGCCCCCTGTATAACTGAAACATCATGGACCTGCTACGCCCAGCCCCCTATATAACTGAAACATCATGGATCCTAATGAGCATTGACAATTGACATGTAATAGAGCATTCACACAGATCAAGCTATTCAAAATGTATAAAGAGCCAATCAAACTACTACTACGATTACTACTACTGCAGTCACATCCAGGAGCCAATCAGCTGCATTGTTTATGAAGAAAGCACACAGGAATACAATCATTTACTGAACAGTCTCTCTCTCTCTCTCTCTCAGAATATTCTGCGTTTTGGACTGAAGCCTTACATATTATTTCGTTATTCTCTGGGAGATGTTGGCCCGTATCTTGGCTCTCCAAGCTGCTGAGGCTGTATTGCGTGCAGAACAATGTGATGACGCCGCTGTCCTTTGGGAACATCTAATTAGTTCCACTAGGGGAGCAAGGCAGTGGCACACCGTGCCCTGATATTTGGCTTGTGCACTCAGCGGAAAGATGGCCGCGGGGCCTACTTTAATTGCAAAAATGCCACCGCAATGGCTTCAACTTCACCTGTCCCTGATCATGAGACCGCAAGGGAGTGCCTGTCTTTCTCTGTGTGTGTGTGTGTGTGTGTGTGTGTGTGTGTGTGTGTGTGTGTGTGTGTGTGTGTGTGTGTGGTGTGTGTGTGTGTTAACATGTGTGCTAGTGCATTGTTTGAGCATGCCTCTGCTTGTGTTACTATTAGTGCACACACAAATAATGTGTGTGCGCGTCCAAGTCTAAGGGCTATTAGTCCACTGAACAAGAGAGCATGCAATAGACCTTTTTCACAGCAGCCATTTTGACGTCTCATAGCGTGTGCAGCTAATAATGGTTCCACTCCATTTAGGGGTTCCAGTGCCACAGGGCACAGGCCCTGCTTTTGTGCATGTTGTCTCATTGGAATGGCACTGGACCATCATTAATGTTATGAGTTACACCTGGGTTTACCCTATGACACGTCAAAATGGCTGCTGCGAAAAAGGTCTACAAGCGACAAATTGACTTAGTCCTCAAACCGCCTTCAAGTCATTAAACAACTAAGGTGGCTAGTTGCAATCATAAGAAGGGAAAAGAGGTGATGTGATGTCAGTTCTTTAAATTCAAGCTAAAGTCAAGTGTGTGTGTGTGTGTGTGTGTGTGTGTGTGTGTGTGTGTGTGTGTGTGTGTGTGTGTGTGACGTGTGTGTGTGTGTGTGTGTGTGTGTGTCTGTGTGTGTGTGTGTGTGTGTGTGTGTGTGTCTGTGTGTCTGTGTGTGCGTGTGTGCGTGTGTGTGTGTGTGTGTCTGTGTGTCTGTGTGTGTGTGTGTGCGTGTGCGTGTGCGTGTGTGTGTGTGTGTGTGTGTGTACACTGATATCAGGGGCTGAGCATTCCTCCGGTGCATGAATAAAAGATGTTTCCAAAGACTTGGGAGCAGTGAATTATTGAGGAGGTGGTAACGAGACAGAGGCAGGGGCCAGGTGTGTGTGTGTGTGTGTGTGTGTGGTGTGTGTGTGTGTGTGTGTGTGTGTGTGTGTGTGTGGGGTGTGTGTGTGTGTGTGTGGTGTGTGTGTGTGTGTGTGTGTGTGTGTGTGTGTGTGTGTGTGTGTGTGTGTGACGTGTGTGTGTGTGTGTGTGTGTGTGTGTGTGTGTGTGTGTGTGTGTGTGTGTGTGTGTGTGTGACGTGTGTGTGTGTGTGTGTGTGTGTGTGTGATGGAGGCAGAAATATGGAGGAAGGGTAGTGAGCATCAGGTTGACTTAAACACAGCAGAAGAAAAAACATTTTCTTAAAATAAAAGGAGGAACATCTTCTGGGAATACTGGGGAGGGAAAAGGGACAAATCCTTCGAGCGGCGGAAAATGTGTGGCTTAGAGAGACACGGGTTGAGGAGTTGAAATGGTGAAGAGAGCAGTGCAGGGGGCGAATGAAAGGTAGACAGAAAAGAGAGGAAAGGCAATTGAAAGCGAAAAGCGACGCGATTGAAAGAGTGACAGCAGCAAGACATCTGGAAGAAATAAGGGAGAGTGAAAAAGTGAAGGTGGTCGAGGCATTTGAAAGAAGAAAAGCAGTGAATGAAAGAGTGGGAGAGAGAGAGAGAGAGAGGCAAAAAGTCCTTCTGAACACTTTCCCCGCCATTGACGTGTTTTTACGTCATTTGAGAGACAACTTATAAAGTGCAACTTCACTCCTAAAGTTGCCCAAAAGTCCCACAAAACCAGCAAGCGGAGAAAAGCAACAATCCCCCTTCAGGAGGAAGCTCCATAAAACACCTGCAGACACAGACAGGTGCCTCAAGCTTTTTTTCCCGGGCTCGATGTGCTGTCACACAAGACTCATTACATTCACTCAAAGCTGAAGGATTTCTTTCACCAGACGCTGGTAAACGCACACAAATCACTTCTGTCAAGTAGATTAGTCATCCGGTTTTTGAGTCGTCACATCATGTAAACTTCAGCCGTCAGATATGCCCTCAGACCTCCAGACATCGAGCACCAGGAAGCACCCGCCCCCCGGGCAAGACGGGAGTGTGACCCGCACGTCCGTTCTCTGAGTGTGGGGTGAATCTCTCGGGTGTTTTCGGTGAAAACTACCTACATTCAAGTGTGGATAACTACAGAACAGATGAAGGCAGAAACAAACTACAGAACAGATGAAGGCAGAAACAAACTACAGAACGGATGAAGGCAGTAACAAACTGTGTTCTATGCAAGTAGTCTTTCTTCTGTCTTTTGAGATATCCTGTGTTTACATAGTCATAGAAGAAAATATTCTGTGGGTCTTCTTGGAAGATTAGTGAAAATGATCAGAAACCCTGGCGGTGGCTGGCGACTTTTCCTATGAAACCTCTGGTGGGGGAATGTGTTAAGCTGCGTTCACACCGATCTATTAAAGTTTTTCGCTGGCATCGAGTTTACATACAAAGTCAATGCAAACGAGCGATTGAGCGTATATTCGCCCGGGAGAAAAATCGATGGGCGTCCGAGCGACAGAGACAGAGCGATAGGGAGAAGATACACTCGTCGCTCGAGATGAAATATCCCAACTCGAGCAAAATTACGCTGGCATCAGTCGCTCGCTGTTCAACGCTGATTGGCTGCCGTGTGAGAGCGAGTCAAGGATCACACTGGCTTGGAACAAACCGCTGGTTTATTGTGTGGCAACAAACCGCATTGACAGACTGACAGCTGACATGAAGTGAAGTCTGTACTACCGGTATGCAGCTCGCATTAGGAGCACGCTGATAGGCTTAGCTTGTAAACATCTACGGTGGCTCGTAGTGGACAAACATCAAGACATTGCGTAACGTTATAGCCCCCACATATCCGTCAATTCGTGTGCCTGTTGATGAGCGATTTAAACAGAGCGACAGAGCGATTCCAAAGGGTTGAATCAAGCGACAGATCGAAAAATAAATATCTCGGTGTGAACACAGCTTTAGAGGAATACACCATGTTTTTCTAAGATGGCCTGCCAGTCAACTTACCCATTAAGTGATGAGAACATATACATTAAAATCACACACTCCTACATGCTAATGTAACGGCGTTGTAGATGGTACTTGCAGCAACCCATGTTAAGGGCTTGCCCAGGGGTGGATACGAACCGCCGACCTTCGGCTTGGGAGTCAAAGACACTAACCACTCCACCAAGAGAGCTAGCTCCCTTGGCGGAGCTCATTAACATATACTTATACTGGGGAGTGAGTTTAACCAATCCACTCACTACCACACTGGACTCACGAGGAATCCGCGCTGATTCACCTCGGTTACACTCACCCCATTAAACTCTCTCCACACCCACTGGGCATCCGGGTTCACAGCATCAATGTGACCTATGGTATCTGCCTCTGCTGAAGTATTTCACAGGAGTCAGAAGGATGGAGCATTTGTGGTTTATTGTCTGAAAAGGTGGGACACAAAGCAACCACAATCAGCATGGCATAGTGGGTTGGTCTCTCTGCTCCAGCTACCACAGATGGATGCCATTCTCTGTGAGCTACTTTTACTTAGTGATCGTATAGTGGGTACATTCATTTTACTGTATATAAAAGAAAAGAACAACATTTATGAAATACAATTAAATCAATATTTTATAACTGTACAGATCTTTCATCTATCATGTAATGGTGTCAATATCACAGTGCAATACATATATATTACTTGTAACCAAAACTGTTTTGACTTCTGTTTTTTAAATCACTAGATAGACTTGGAATGACCTATAAACAGCTTTTAACATTAGAAATTAAATTTAAATGAGATACAATGAGATACAATACATTCTTATAACATAGACATGTAATCATGACAATACAGGTCCCTGTGTCCTAAATCTAAATGCTCCGTTTTTATATATATATATTTTTTTTTACAAAGGATAATATATTTTTTAGCTTCACTGCCACCTGCTGGTGGTTACTAAAAAATAGCAGGCACGCAACGTGCATGTCTGACCAGCCTTCACAAAAGGAATATTTTAACACATTTTAACATAAACATACCTGAAAAGGTGGGACACAAAGCACCCACAATCAGCATGGCACAGTGGGTTGGTTTCTCTGCTCCAGCTACTGTAAAAGGCAAGTTAAACACTATCAGGAACGTCTCTCAGAGCTAACGCTAATTAGCCTCTAACGTTAGCTCAGAACGCTACATGACTACTTTTAGTCAGTAAACATAAACGTAGCAGATGAACTGAAAACGAGTTGCATTGGAAGTACAGGATAATATCAATTGTTGATTCTGACTGCTTCTACACATACTATGATGATGCAGACCACATTTATATAGTCATTTAAAGCTGAGAGACCGGTGAGCCGGAACTCACCCACAAATGGAAGGCATTCTCCGTGAGTGACCCAGGTACAACACTGCGTGTAGGACGAATCAGCGTGACGTCACTTGCCACCCAAAAAATGCTGAACCCCAGCAGTTAATAGTATGAGTTGTGCCAAACAAACGTTAATATCTCAAAAACTATAGGTCACATCGCTTATATATTGACATTCTGAGTGAGAGCAGAATTAGCACAAGAGTTTGATGTATAATATATGCATGTCGTGTTAAAGTTGTGTGAACTGTCGCAGTTTTTAAAATGTAAACAGAGTCAAGCCGGCTAGAGCAGACACTCACGCCTCGCGCCACTTGGGCTCCATAGGGTTTCATGACATGGTTTGTTTACCAAAATGCTGCTTGGCTGATCCCTCATTATAGCAAAACACAACGTAGGATTTCTGGTAAGCACTTTCATTAGAACATAAAAATAAACAGAAATTGGTTGCTGGTTCCAAATGAAACATGAATTGAACTATAAAATCTGTTATTTATGCACACTGTTACACAGTGTAACTTACACTAACACTTTAGCAATGTTGACTGATAGATAGTGTAACAACACTCAAAGTGAGAAAATTCAAGCAGCTCTAAAGCTACTGTAATTAAAGACTGATTTATTTATCGACATAAGAAGGCAATGGCCCATTTACTTCCTCCTACATGTTTCCCATTGATTTCCACTGGGGGCTCTCAAGACCGGCCCAAGCCGGGCCGTTATCAGATGTCAGGTCGGTGGGTAGTAAGCTATTTCAATCAGGAGACACTATTTAGTTAACAATGATTTATTAATATGACCAAGGATTTATATATATGTGAACAATGATTATGAATCAGCAATGATTATGAAATGTTCAATAATTATGACCTGTTCAAAGTCTTTGGCGATTAGACTCAATCACGACGTTATCGCGACGTCATGCTGACGTCATGGTGATTATGAAGGGGATAGTGAAGCCATGAGTAGAATAGGATATCGCCCCGTGGAGTCTAGACCTGCGGTGGTGATGAACTCTGAGAACTGAGAAGGGCTTCTGAAGATCTCCGACCTGGAGGAGAATGGGGTGGAGGAGGGTTGCAGCAATCATACTGAAATGACAGCAGACAGAGAGAAGAGAACAACTTTTAAAGGTTGCCGCTAAGGCTGAGATTGGCTGAATGGGAAGATGTGACCAACTGTGATTGGTTTAGCAAAAGTGCTAATGGCCCTAATCAGCTGAATGCAGGGCAGCTGAAAGAGAGAGGGGAATGAGTCAGTGAGAAACAAAGGTGTCCCTTTCTGAACTTTCGCTATACTGTAGCTCCACTTGGTGTGATAATCAGAATGTTATAGGTATTAAGCCTTATGTATATCAACCAGTGTGATTGATACATATTGTAGCATTGCGGTGTGGCTAACAAGCTAGCAGAAAGTAGGCAGGAGACAGACATTCACTTTAGCTCAGCCGAGCGTATTTAATACCTGCCGCAGCGTACAGTCTAACCCCGGAGTTGGAGGTGTGCCGGGCGAACGGGACAGCTGGCCGGTAGCTGTCGTTAGCGTCAGACCCGCTTCTATCAGCTCACTTCCAGTTCAGCAGCTAACGTAGTCAACGTGCTCTCCTGTCAGACCGTTCACAACATCCTGGAGTCACACTCTAACTCTTCCCCGTATTTCCAACCCCGTTCCTATCCGGCCAATACCCGTACGGACACACCTCCCTCCAAACAGAACCTCCGAACACAGTAACGTCCTTCCCACTCCTCCCCAATTCCCCAAGTCCATCTCCCCGCGTTACATTGCCCCCCCTTTTCAATACTCCTCGCCCCCGAGGAGATCCACCTCATAGTCCCCTAAACGCGGGGGAGGCCTCCTCCTTCTCCTGGGCCTGGCCCTCCTTGAAGTTCCCTCCCCCCCAGTGTCCACTTCCCCCGTCCCCGCTCCCAGACCCGTACTCGGACTGTCCACTTGCAACGGCTCCGGGGCCGCTTGCAGACCCCCCGGGGACTGTTGAGGCGCCAGTTGACCCCCCTCCCCCGGTGATTGTGGCGGCGTCCTGTTTGGCCTCCCATCAGCAGCCTGGCCCGTCCCTCGGTACGGCGCCAGACGATCGCGGTGCAGCACCACCACCCGCCCCCGCGGAGCCATCTTCGTCCTGTAGGTCACCTCCCCCATCCGTTCCAACACACAGCACGGCCCGACCCAGTGGCTTTGCAACTTGGGTGATTTCCCCTTCGTCCTCTTCGGCCCATATACCCACACTAAGTCCCCTGCCCGGAAATGCGTTCCCTTAGTGTGCAGGTCATATCCTCTCTTCTGCCGCACTCCAGCCATCTCCGCTTGCTTCCTAGCAAACTCGTGCGCCACTTCCAATCTCCCCTTCAGCTGAGACGCATACTCCACGCCTGCGGGCACCTGAGGCGCGTCCGGCGGCTGTCCATATGCCAACGCTGGCGGCGTTCTGAGTTCTCTCCCCAGCATCAGCAGGGCGGGGGTACATCCTGTAGTCTCCTGGGTTGCCGAGCGACATGCCAGAAGGACCAGCGGCAGCTGTAAGTCCCAGTCTTTCTGATCTTTAGACACCACCAGGGCCAGCTGTACCCCCAGGGTGCGATTGAACCTTTCCACCAACCCGTCGCTCTGAGGGTGGAGTGGTGTCGTACGGGTCTTGTGTATGGACAACTGTCTGCACATCTCTGCAAACAGTTTCGCCTCAAAATTCCTCCCTTGATCCGAGTGTAGCTCAGTGGGGACCCCGAACCGGCTGAACATCCCTTCAATCAGCACTTCACATACTGTAGCTGCCTCCTGATCAGGAACAGCATAGGCTTCGGGCCATTTTGTGAAATAGTCCATTGCCACTACAACGAACCGGCTACCCCGCGGGGTGCGAGGGAAAGGCCCGAGCACATCCACGGCCACTCTGTCCATAGGGGCCCCCACCCGATACTGCTGTAATGGAGCTCTGCTTCGTCCCGTGGGACCTTTGCGGGCCACACAGGGGTCACATTTCTGGCAGTATGCCTGCACATCCCTCCTGCAAGTGCTCCAATAGAATGTCTCTCTGACCTTATTGAGCGTTTTGTTCTCCCCGAAGTGTCCCACCCCCGGACGGCCGTGACTGAACTGCAGCACTTCTTCCTGCCGGCCCTTAGGCACCACCACCTGCCATTTCTCCCGGCCCGAACTCGGCTCCTTCCACCGCCTGCAGAGCACACCATCCTTCAGCGCCAACCCCTCCCATTGTGACCACAGCCCCCGTAATGAAGGACCTGCAGCTGCAATGTCGGGCCACCCAGGTCTCCGATTCTCCGCCAACCACCCCAGCACCACCCTCAGTTCCGGATCAGCGTCCTGTTCCCCGGCCCAGTGTATCGGGTCGTCAAGCCGCAGAGCCATACAGAGCTCTGCTCTCCCCTCCCTTGCATCCGCACGGTTGCAGTGAGAGCAGTCGGTCCCGCACGGCCGTCTCGAGAGCCCATCCGCGTTGGTATGGACGGTTCCTCTTCTGTGCTCAATAGAGAAGTTGTACTCCTGCAGCTTCTCTATCCACCTCGCCACTTGTCCCTCCGGCTCCTTGAAGGACATGAGCCACTTGAGCGATGCGTGGTCTGTCCGAACCGTGAAGTGGATCCCACACAAGTAGTACTTGAAATGCTTCACTGCGTCCACCACTGCCAGCAGCTCTCTCCGGGTCACACAGTAGTTCCGCTCTGCCTTATTGAATGCCCTGCTGTAATAAGCGATCACTCGTTCCCCCTCCGGGGTGACCTGGGCGAGCACCGCTCCCAGGGCATCTCTGCTCGCATCCGTATCCAACAGATACTCTCCATCAGGATCCGGAGTCGTCAGCACTGGGGATTGACACAGAGCGGCCTTGAGTGCGTCGAATGCCTGCTGTTGCTCGGGGCCCCACGTGAAGCGTACATGATCCTTGGTCAGGAAATTTAGGGGCGCCGCCACCGTCGAGAACCCCGGAATAAATCGTCTGTAGTAGGCCGCCAGACCCACAAACGACTTAACCTCCGATACACTTGTCGGCATTGGCCAGTCCCGAACCGCAGAAGTCTTCTTCTCCACTGTACTCACTCCCTCCCCGCTCAGCTTGTGGCCGAGGAAGATGAGCTCTCTGCGCAGGAACTTGCATTTCCCCGGGTTCAATTTTAACCCCGCCTGCTGTATCTTGGAGAAGGCCAGGCGAAGCGCCCCCAGAGCGGTGTGGAAGTCCGGTCCGTGTATCAGGACATCATCAAGGTAGATCTCTCTGTTCTGTGCGGGCACCTCAGCCAAAACTCTGTCCATAAGTCTTTCAAAGGTCGCTGGCGCGTTGCACAGCCCGAAAGGCATCACTGTGAATTGCCATAACCCCGAGCCTGTGGTGAAAGCTGTCTTGGGCCGGGCTGCCGCTGACAGTGGCACCTGCCAGTATCCGCTCTTTAGGTCCAACGACGAGAACCAAGCGGAGCCCCTTATTCCATCCAGTGCATCGTCGACTCGGGGTGGGGGGTAGGAGTCTTTGACGGTCACGTCATTCACTGGCCGGAAATCCACACAGAAACGCAAATCATCCACATCTTTCTTTGGCACCATGACTACCGGTGAGACCCATGCGCTGTTTGAGGGCTCAATCACTCCAGCCGCCCGCATTTCCTCCAAACACTTTTGTGCTGCTGCCTGCCTCTTCAGCGGGATACGTCGCGGCCGCTGTCTGATGGGGTGAGCCTTGTCCGTGTCTATGTCGTGCTCAATCAATTGCGTCCGGCCCAAGTCTGTGGGGGAGGTGGAGAAAACGGACCGATACTCCCAGAGCACATCGTGCAACTGCCGCTGCTCCATCTCCGAGAGTCCCTCTCTGTTCTGTTCCCACACTGTCTTTACGGCTTCCTCCCGGGTCGGGAGTGGGGGAAACCACCGCTCCGCACACGGCCACTGTCTCAGCCGCAGGAACTCCAATCGGTCGGTGCCTCCGCTGGGGTAGGGCCTCCCATGAGGGCTCTGCAGGGGTCTCCTCTTCTGGAGGGGACATATTGAGCCCCCCCTCATGTGTTTGATCCCTCATCAGAGCATCGTGCTCCCCCACCGGCTGCAACGGCCTTTCCTTTATATCCGCTACGTGCTCTGTCTGTGCTTCCCCCGGACACGCCCCCATTGAGGCTGACTCTCTTAAATCCCCGTCATCCCCCGTTTCTGCGTCCCGGGCCCCCCCCCCACAACATAGGCAGTGGTGTGCCGCCTTTAAATGTCACTGTCCCCCGTGGCCAATCTACCACCCCCCCCATTAACCTTCATGAAATCAAACCCCAGAATGCACTGTTCACGGATATCGGCCACCCACATGCGACATGGAAAACTCTGTTCCCCTACCTGCACCACCACTGCATGCTGACCCAGTGTGAGAGCCCTGTCCCCCGTCGCTGTGAGGAAGGGGCGGACATTAGGATTCATTTGCAGCTCCTCCCCTAAAAGATCTGTGCGAATGAATGTTCCCGAGGACCCGGAGTCCACTAAGGCCATAACATGCCTCCCGTTGATTGAAGCCTTCACCCTTGCTACTTCAGGCCCTTGAGGGGCCCCTGTGCACTCTTCAGCCAGACAGTTGTTAAGGCCCGGCGACGGCAGAGAATGTGTCAGGTCCGGGGCGGAGTAACCTCTTCCTACTCCGCCCCCCTCTCGTTTCCCGGCAGGTGCTCCCGCTGGAGTCTGGAGTCCATGGCTAAGGGGCAGTTGTATTGGATGTGCCCCTTCTCACCACATCGCCAACAGACACGGTCCTGTGCCTCTGTCCAGCCACGCTGCGATTCTCCGTCCGTTCTGGGGTTTTGAGGGAACTGTGCCTGTGCAGAGGGTCTAGCTGGGGGAAACAGTGATTCTCCGTCCGTCCTGAGGGCTTGAGGGAACCGTGCCTGTGCAGGGGGTCTAGCAGGGAAAAACTGTGATTCTCCGTCCGTCCTGAGGCTTTTAGGGAACCGTGCCTGTGCAGGGGGTCTAGGTGGGGGCAACTGCTGGGGTCTCCTAACCCGTCCTTCAGTGAGTACCTGCTCCACTTCCTGTGCGCGCTCCAATGCGCTATCCCACGAGGGAGGGTTGCTGAGGCGAACCTGCTCCCGCAGTCTGTCAGGGGTCAGTCCACTGATAAAAGCCTCTTTGGCTAGGATGAAACGGTGTTCCTCGCTGAACTCTGGGAATGCCTTACGGGCCAGGTGGCGTAGATCAGCTGCATACATGCCCAGCCTCTCTCCATCCCCGCGTCTCCTCTCGTTGAATTGTTGGCGGGCAGCAGATTTGGATGTAGGCTCCCCAAACTGTCGCTCTATTGCCTTCGCTATTGCCTGGGGGTTGGCCAACTCCGTCTCAGAGAGATCCAACAGGACCCGTCTCCCCTCCCCCTCCAGGGCTGCAGCCAACTGAACCGCGCTCTCAGCCTCGCTCCACCGGTTAGCCCTGGCTATGAGCCGGAATTGTGTCCAGTATGTCTCCCACCCAGGACCACCATCATAACGACCCACTCTCACTGTGTCCCCCCCCCGATAGGGCGGTGGTCGGAATCATCCCGGCCAGAGCCCCCGCCAGCGCACTGGTGAATGCACTAGTCAACATCGTAGTGTTGTCTGTCTGCCCGTTGTGGGAACAGGCAGGCTGGTTAGGCGGAGGAACGGTGTAGCTCACATTGACAGTCTCAGGGCCCCCAGCTCGGCTAACAACCGGGCTATAAAACACAGGCTGCACGGGTGTGCTGTGAATATTAAAGCCGCCAGGCCTCCCCCCCGCACCATATCTCACCCCCCCCGAATGTCCAAACATACCCCCCTCATGTCCATTCTCTGCATCCCCGTTATCATTCGCTCGAGAAGCTCCTCTCCGCTCCCCTACCTCCACACTCCACCCCTCTGCACGTAGCTCCTCCGTCCATTCCTCCTCTTCACCCCGCTCCAGGCCAGCCGGCCGTGATGCATCCAGCAGCTTCACTCTGGGTTCTGGTTGAACAGATGACGGTACTCCATATCCCGCCATGCTTTCTTCTCTCCTCTTCTATCTCCTCTTCTTCTCTTTGCTTATATTTATTATCTTCGTTTTTATTTTTATTTTATTTTATTTTATTATTTTTTCTTTCCTTCTTCCTCTTTCACCCTCTCTCAGCCACTGGTTGCGTGGCCAGGGAAGAGAAAAAAAAAATCACACCTCGTTCTTTCTCCTCCAATTTACTGATACTTTCTTTTTCTTCCTCTCTTTTCTTTCTTTCTTCTTAAATGTTCGTTTTTCTTTAACACTCCCTCGTCCTTATCTGCTTTCTGTTAGCCACAGGCGACGTGTGTAAAAAAATCCACACTTCTGGCACCAATGTAGCATTGCGGTGTGGCTAACAAGCTAGCAGAAAGTAGGCAGGAGACAGACATTCACTTTAGCTCAGCCGAGCGTATTTAATACCTGCCGCAGCGTACAGTCTAACCCCGGAGTTGGAGGTGTGCCGGGCGAACGGGACAGCTGGCCGGTAGCTGTCGTTAGCGTCAGACCCGCTTCTATCAGCTCACTTCCAGTTCAGCAGCTAACGTAGTCAACGTGCTCTCCTGTCAGACCGTTCACAACATCCTGGAGTCACACTCTAACTCTTCCCCGTATTTCCAACCCCGTTCCTATCCGGCCAATACCCGTACGGACACACCTCCCTCCAAACAGAACCTCCGAACACAGTAACGTCCTTCCCACTCCTCCCCAATTCCCCAAGTCCATCTCCCCGCGTTACAATATTAACATCTTCGTCAGCAGCAGCACTGCCTCTCCTCTGACACTGTGTTCAGAATGCGCACACGCAGGGAGGTTGATTAACCATATGGCCCCCGTGTGTCATTCTGAACAGATTTCTAGTCTGATTGCTAATTCCTCGTGCATGTCAACTATGATTTTGTCACCCATCAATCAAAGGCTATGAGTTGAAATGGTATTGGATTTGCACTGCCTACGGTGCCACACTCGCTTTGTGAACGAGTCCTTCGCGAGAGGACAGTACTGTATAAAACGGCTCTCAAATCGAGCAATCTGATTGGTTCACAGCTGTGCTATAAGCATCAGATAACTAGTCGTCACACAGTAAAGAAATAGGCTCGGAGTCCACTATTGTGTTTTGGTTCAGTTGTGTTCACACTTTATGCGTTCCATCCCCGGGCACGCCTGAACCGTTCCCCAGACCTTTTCAAATGGACCCGGGAACTGTTGGCTGTTCCGTGCCCGCGGGCATGGAATGTTCCCACTAATCATGGAATCAATGTTCCCACTAATCAAACGAACCGGACTTTGGGGTCAGAGTGGGGTCAAGTGTGCTCGGAAACGGCCCCCGTTCCCTGTGAAACCACCCTAATATGTGTTTTCCTCCTACAAGAATTCCAATGCATTTTAATGTCAATTTTTATGCAAATGGCAAATAAACTTGAACTTGAATAGCCCTATGCTCTGTTCACAGTTTGCTTTGGAAGCGTGCTGGAAAGACACCCAGTCTTTCAACCAGTGGAAAAAACAAAGGATACTGACACTGCGCCATAACCATAGTAAGTAGGTCCAGATCCAACATGGTACCGGTGCCATGGTAAATCCCTGTAATAGCACACTGCTAGGTAAAAGCCTGTACTGCTACACGTCTGTAACCTGACGCTGCCAGATGGACGGTATAGCTCCACATAGGTTTCACTAAACAAGAGAATCTCTTTGGATCTCGCGAGGTTATCCATCTTGCAAGCGAGGTTAACACGTCTGGGCTGTGAGGGGAGAAGACACTATGTGATTTATGAAGCCTGGTGTCTGGCACATCTGGAGCCTCTAAGGGTTAACTACAAAGCACAGAGTCAGCACGAGGAGAGGCTGGTTCCCACAAGGCAACATGAAACGTCTCAGAATATTTATCGGGGCCCGCGAGGGACCGGTCTGGCAGCTGGCAAAGTCAAACGGCTCACCTGAGTCGGGTCAGCAAGAGTTCAGACAAGCGACCTCCCCCCCAAGGAGAAGGTGGGTTAGCTTTTCATGGGGGGCAGGTTGGAATCATCAGGCAGTTGTTTCTTTTCTACTACCTACTTTTACTTAGCTTGGGAAGGTTTTACATTTACAATATTTACACACTCAATTGATACTGACACCCATTCACACTGATTTACAGTGCGTGCAATAGTTGAATAACGTAGCTTCAATTATCCAGCAGTAAGGTTTGTCAGACTCATCATCACCACAGATCTCTTGAGAACGCTACACAGAAAAATAAAAGGCGCTAAAAATGGTTCTTCGGATCTATGCCATAGAAAGACCATTTCTGCTCTAGTTGATCTGTCTTAGCACCGTTTGCAATTGTGCAATGTATACTATGAGGGGTTTGATTGCTTTCCAAATTTATACCATCACACTCACCATCCAATAAGTAAGAATTAAGGTTCTTGAAAGGTTCTTTGTAGAACCAGAAATGGTTCTTCTGACTGATTTTCAAAGCCAGTTTGCACCTTTGTTTTTCTGTGTGTCGGTGAAGAGAGCGAAGGAAGGAGCTGCCCAGTACAGCAGCCACTCCCCTCCTGATGACCACTAGGACGGCACAGTACAACCACTCTCCTCCTGATGACCACTGAGAGTGTGCAGTACAACCACTCTCCTCCTGATGACCACTGAGAGTGCACAGTACAACCACTCTCCTCCTGATGACCACTGAGAGTGCGCAGTACAACCACTCTCCTCCTGATGACCACCGGGAGCCGGGGAGCCAGTGCACCACTCTTCTCCTCTCAGCTGCTATGCAGATGTGCTTGGGGATCGGAAACCTTGCTGAAGGACACCATGTTGGTAGTTGTTTAGCTAGGTGAGTGTTACTAATTCACTCTCCCCACCCAGACTTTCCAAGCCTTCTCTTTATGCTACTTTCCTCCCTGAATTATGAAGTATTGAAGAGCTGATTGTCAGCATCCTATAGGCTATAATGTGACCAAAAGTATCAAGAATGTTGGGAAAAGAAACATTTTCCCATTATACGTGTCCACAGCACAGAAACATTTCACATACTGTACCTATTTGTTTTAGAGTGTACATTTCACATACCTATTTGTGTGAGATGACGTGGGCAGATACCAGTCCTATTCTAAATTGTGAATTCCTACTGTGAGTGAGTCAGGTCCCCAGAGTTATTTTTTGTATTGCTTCTTTATATAGTTTCCATTATTATCTCTGTGTCTTTATAAAGCACCATCATATGCTGCAGTGCTGACAACACCATGGATTCATCATGTACAGGATTGATGTGTGTCTGTCACAGTTACAGTCACAACGTCCATATTATGAAAACAATAAATGAAAATATTAATTAAGATTTAATATAACATTAAACCCTCAGTGATAACAAGGAAAAGACATTACCATAAGTTATTATGTAATTTTATGTAAGGAATGCAGTTAAACAACACATTCCATTAAAGTGATAATCTGTGGCATTTTAATTTAAATTATAGCTGCTGCGCAGCAATGAGTCGTGGCCGGGCAAGTCTCAAGGCTTTGAGCTATTATGACATCAAAATTGCTCGAGTGACATCAGTGATGGCATCACAATTGCTTGAGTGACTGATTACATCACAAATACAACCTAATTGCCCTAGGTAATTAAGGCAATTAGGCTATACATTGGGGCAGAATTCAATGTTTTGATGCACTGTGGGGTGTGGGCTCAATTTCTGACCAATCGAAAATCTGTTTGATACTTTTGTGTAGGACAGTCTAACGATGCAGATGCTGAAGTTTGGTGTCGTTTGAAGAAAAAATGTGGGAGGAGTAGGGTTTAATTAGTTTTACAGTTTTTGCAGTTTTGCGGTCTTTAGACTTCATAATTGGCCATAGGTTGCATTGTACAAAAGTTTCTCCTCATTTGCGCCCACATTTCGGTGAAAGTTGCAAAGCTGTAGCACGTATGCCTGATTTTTTATGAATTTCCAAAGTTTGAAACTTTAGACGGTCGCTGTAGCGCTGCCATTAGGACTATTGGCACCAAATTTGTGTCAAAGACGTTTGGCATGGGACTGGACGTTTGTGCAAAGTTTGGTTAGTTTTCATGCATGGGAAGTCGAACCTCCCGGGAGAATAATAATAATACAGGCAAATACAATAAGTGGCCACTAATAAATGTCTGTTTTGCTGCTCTACATCACAGATTAAAGTAACATAATAGTGATTCAACCTAAACCAAAAGTTTGCTGTTTTAAACATTACAGGAAGTGATGTGTTTTCTTTTCTGCTTGGTTTGGAATAAACAGAACTGGGTAGTTAGCATGATGAGTGATAGAGAAAGAGAAGAGAAACTCAATGTGTATCAGAAAATTCAAGCTCCGCCCACAGTGTTTGATTGACAGGTGGGGGGGATCACTGGGAAGAAAGATGTCATATAAAAATAAATAAATACATAAATAAATAAATAAACATTACCAGCACTTGCACTAGCTAAATTATCAGCCTGGTAGGTATACCTAATGCAGACTGACTGACTTATAAGTCAACTTGAAAAAAAATAAGTATACAACGTTCTTAGCAGCAGCAGACTGCATAAAATAGCATTCATAACTTTCACATTCCCTGCATTGTTACCAGACTGCCCTATCTATCTAGCCTACATGTATCTATCTATCTGTAGCTCTTCTTCTCTCGACATGCAGACTGTTGGCTCACATGTCCACTTCAATATTACTGTTCGCCAGATCAGCTCCTTTGACAGGCGTGCATCATCAATATTACTCATTCCCTGTGATGCAGTCCACCAAAATAATTCCACTTTGATCATATTCTTGCTTATCGTATTCTTGCTGCCAGTCCTTTGCTGGGGCCCAAAAAGCAGAAATCTGCCAAATTAACAAAGAAAAACCCAAATTTCACCCTGGAGATTAATTAAATTGTCTCTCTATTTGCTGTGCATGCATATCTCCCTATCCACCCATCTTCCCATATCCATACCTATCTCTGATAAGAATGCAGTGTCTGCCTGTGTGTGAGTGAGCAGAATTGTGTTCGGCCACAGCTATGCCGTTTTACATGCGATCGGGCTGAATCTTTCAGGAGGTGTAAGTAACCCCTGTGGGTGACCTAATGGAGCTGGATTTTTTAATAATTAGGGATGATTAATCACTCACTGATGACATCATCTTTGAGTGCCATCACTGGTGACATCACCAATTCTATAGGTGATAACATCAGTGATGATGACAAAAGGAGCGTGATGTCACTTGAGCAATGATGACATCGTCATTGATGACATTACTCACTGATGACATCATCATTGAGTGCTCGAGTGACATCACTGGTGACATCACCAATTCTATACATAAGTTATCACTTGCGTCCACTGTGTTCCAGACCAGGGGGTCTAACTCATGGGGAACTCTAACTCCCACGCATCCACTAGTTACGATATAGTGAGTTAGCCTACTTAAGAAAAGTATACTCCATTTTCATTTTATATACAATAACCTTCATGTGACACATATGACAATTGTAGGGACTAATACAACTAATTGGTAATAAAGTCATATTCCAATCCAAAATACCACATATATTTTTTAGAAATCTAAGTCAATACTACGCAACTCTATAATTTTCATGTGTAATATTTGAAGTTAAAAAAATCAGGGGCATATGTCAACCATCCATCTGCATAATGTGCTGTATTTATCATCTCAGTCTCTATCTTATAATCCAATCATCTACCTGCCTATGTTTTTACCTATTCATGTACCCATCACCCATGCATCCATCCACCGCTTAAAACAGAAACCCACGGCTCACTTCAAATTGCATTCAAGGCTAACTGCTTCAGATGTTGTCTTGATTCATCCGGTATGCTTCAGCGTTTGAAGGCGACTCCTATCTCCATCGGCCCCTATCTCCCACCATGCATCCTCTGCTTATAGTGTCCCACCTGGCAGGTAGGATCAGATATCTGGAGATGTGTGGCGGGGCGCCAGAGCCAAGCACATTAATACAGTCAAAGTTTTGACGTGTTAATGTGTTCCAGTGACAACATCAAGAGAGCACTGCAGGGCACGCCTCTCTGAAGAGAGAGAGATGGGGGAGAGAGAGAGAGAGAGAGAGAGAGGAGGGAGGGAGGGAGGGCGGGAGGGAGGCGAAAGACAAACAGGTAGGATAACCTATTCATAGCATAATGTAACAGGTTAGAAATTAACTTCAACTCAACATACCTTGTATGGCTAAGAGTAGTCTCGGCTCCCAGACGTTTGGTGAGCAGTGCCAACAGCGCCACCTACAGCGAAGCAGATAGAGACTGAGAACTGAGTCTAGGCTAAGAGGGGCTAAATCTAGCTTGCTTCATCTTTGTCCTTGTCTTCTTTCTTCTAGGTTTATACATGTGTATATTCATATTTAAGCTCTTATAGCGAATTCCTTTTGGGCTCCTTGATGCTTCGCTAGCAAGGTGTTTCATTCTTAATTGCATGAGGAATGCTGGAGCGGCAGAGATTAGTTCCACCTCTAGGACTTTTACAGTATAAGTATGCCAGGTGTCAGAACTAGAAACTTAACTGATGCTGTGAAGCAGTTATAGGGGGGGTGGAGAGAGAGAGAGAGAGAGAGAGAGAGAGAGAGAGAGAGAGAAAGAGGGGGAGAGGGGTGGGGTGCATGGATGGGAAGTTGATTCATCCACTCTAACTGTGTTGTGAGCCAGATTTTTCTTTGAAATGAGTTAAGATGATGGTAGCGATTAGGGACATGTACGCATGCACGCAACACACACACACACACACACACACACACACACACACACACACACACTCACACTCCCTTGTGTTACTCAGCGGTGTCCTCTCCTTGCTTGCAGACAGCCTGTGCAGCAGGCTAACCTTCAGGTGCTGTTCTTACTGTGAGTCTAATCGACAGCCGCAGCCTATATTTAGCTCAATTAAAATGGCTGCCTGTGCGGGAGAGGAGCAGCCATTGAGCTCTTCCCCGCGCAGCTCTCTACCCTATAAACAATTAGGCTGGCAGAAGCTGGCATGCCCTTGACAGAGATTTTCATTTACTTGTCATTTGCAAATGAATATATGTGCTGAATTAGACACTTTGTCTGTAACAGAAGCGGGCGGAAAGCCTCTTTTCGTCCCTTAAATGCCATTTATACCCTGTGTACTCTGCTCATTGTCCTCTGTGCAGAGTTAATGGAAAACTGTATTGTGTCGGACTAATTTTCGACAGATGCGAAGAAACTGGGGGAAGATATGAATGAATACACAGATTCCTCTTAATCTTCCATGTGCAGCCTGCGTCGGCTTCCCAAAGCATGCAGCAGCGCCATTGCTGTGGCCAGACCTTCGACTTGGCACGACTTCGCCGTGTTGATTAATTCTAATTTGAAGACAATGATGATCCCACCACCAAATCAATGAGTCAGTGTTAATTGGAGTTTCTTGGCTTGTGTGTTAATTTGCCCCCTCTGGCTCTAATTGTGTGCTGACAGACACCGGGTGCCCCGACGCTCAGAGAGCGGGGTGGTGTTGACTCTTGTTTGGGTGCAGGTTGAGGTTGCACTCAAGCGTTGTAAGATTTCTTGACAATTATAATAACAATGGTTGTGAATGACTTTTTCCACATATTTTTTTTTATTGTTGGATGAAATACTGCATATCTGCCAAATCTAAGTGCCTCAGCGATGATTTCGGCTCACTGATTGTCAGTCACTAGAGACTGGATAAGGCATCAGTTAAAATGTAAAATGCAAATTTGAAAAAAGATCCCTGAATTTCCTGCCACCAATGTATTATTGAAATTATACAATGTTTTTTCTCTCCGTCTCTGCATGGCAGCAGTTATTTTCACACTTTCTGAAATGCTGATTGTTCTGTAGTTTTTCCACAGCAGAACACCTGATTGTCTGTAGTTTTTCCACAGCAGAACACCTGATTGTCTGTAGTTTTTCCACAGCAGAACACCTGATTGTTCTGTAGTTTTTCCACAGCAGAACACCTGATTGTTCTGTAGTTTTTCCACAGCAGAACACCTGATTGTTCTGTAGTTTTTCCACAGCAGAACACCTGATTGTTCTGTAGTTTTCCCCCAGTAGAACACCTGATTGTCTGTAGTTTTGTCACAGCAGAACACCTGATTGTCTGTAGTTTTTCCACAGCAGAACACCTGATTGTTCTGTAGTTTTTCCACAGCAGAACACCTGATTGTCTGTAGTTTTCCCCCAGTAGAACACCTGATTGCATCAACATGCAAACAGTGCCATAATCCACAAAGAGCTGCTTGAGTCAGGTGGGAACAATGAACAATGTGTCCTAATCAATAGAGCAACAAGCCCATGTGCTTTCTGTAAAACAACTTGGGATGACAATTCACCACAAGGACGGACTATCCACTTGGGAGCCTTGGCTTGGATAATCATCTGGCCTTTCTCAGTGTGCACTTTTGTGCGTTCTTCCTTCCTATGTGACGTGTTTGCTGTCATATCGGTGGATGCACGATACCAAAGAAAAAGTTCTACGAGGATGGAAGATGGATACAGTTTCCAAAAGTGTAATTGCCACCTTCAAAATCTTGAGGATTGGATGGTGACTTGGCCATTTAAAATGAGTGTTAAAACCCCAAGATTCATTGTGAAAAAGACAACAAACTATCAAACAAACTAGCTGGCACAAAGAAACAGTCTATAGAGCAGAGCGCTTTAAACAGCTGCTGGGAAAATGAAGACGTGCGTGTCTGAACGCACACAGCCCCTCTAAAACTGTAAAGGTGCACTCTCTGTTATTGCCTTTTTGAGAAGTTTGTTCTGTCCAAGACAACTTGGGAAGAACCTTCTCCACAAGGACACAAGTATTGACTAGGGATTATTGGTATTAATAATAACCTTCTCTCTCCTGGTCTCTGTTCTGACGCTGCAGTGGGAGATGGAGGGTCGGATGGGGAGATGTGGCCAGTGCATGGCATTTGGAAACCATGCACTTCTCTGTCGGTCTCTCTGGGAAAGCCATCTGTTTGCTTTCAAGTCGGTCCAGATTCAGACAAACAAGTGAGAGAGAGAGAGAGAGAGAGAGAGAGAGAGAGAGAGAGAGAGAGAGAGAGAGAGAGAGAGAGAGAGAGAGAGAGAGAGAGAGAGAGAGAGAGAGAGAGAGAAAAGTGCCAGGCAGGACTGCAGCAAGGCCCTCCTTCCCCAGGAAAGAGCCGTGACTCTGAGCCTGAGTAAGTAAGCACACATCAAATAGTGCACAGTGTAATGAGAGCAACAGTAGAATACTCAGCAACATCACAAGCAACCAAGATTCAGAAGTACAAGGGGCAGAGCCTCAGAGCCTCGTCATATTCCTATGAAGTGATCTGGACAGAAATATAACAGGAAGATCTAAGCAGAGAGGAAGAAAGGCATTTTTTTCCTATTTTCAAGATGAGAGCAAATTGGACAGAGTAGAGGAGGAAGATATGCAAGAGGGCAGATAATAGAGGAGAGGGTGATGTGAAGTTCTTGCAGCCATACGCACAGATCAGGGATTCAAACCTGCAGCCTTCTCATCGGCCCACTTCTCTAACCTTTACGTTGCCACAGACATGATGCTGTGTGAAGCAGTGAGGAGAGCGAGCGGAACTCATCCAGTTCCAACCAGATCTTCCCAGCTGGTCCGGGGAAAGGAAATGGCCCGCCTTCCCGTCTCCAAACTGCTGCTCTAAACTAGAGCCTACCACTGAAGGTACAGTCATACATTACAGTATTTCATTCGGCCATCCACACAAGGAAAACGACAACATCGGTTGATTTTCAAGCGGGTTAACAGAAGCGATGTTTACGAATGAGACCTCTTGTAAGTGCGTGCAGCACTGCATACGAGTTCATCAAGTTGTTTTAGTTGCCTCAACATAACCGATGTTTAAACATAACCACGAGGCGTACCACCTGCACACGCATCGTTTTGGTTATATGTTGTTTGGGAGTTATTGGAAATTGACTTATTCAAATCGTTTTGAGGAGATGTTTAATTCTCACCATAGCATCTCAACCTCGGTGACACGGCAATAACACCTCCTCCCATATTAAAACTAAGGGTGGTTTCACACTGGGCTCCAGGGACCATTTGTGAGCACAATTGCCCCAAACTGACCCCAGGTCCGGTTTGTTTGATGAGTGTGAACAGTTAGTTCGTCACTGTATAGAAAACAAACAATACACAAACTTGGATGTACCTCTTGTAGTTGATCACTGAAACAAAAGCCCAAACCATAATGAACTGGTCTCCACATGACATAATCCACTTGGCAAATGTTGAAATGTAACGTAATGGACGTTAGCCTACTCTTCTTCTTTGTTGTGTTTATTGGGGGATCGCAAGCCAAATAGGTGCATATCGCCACATATTGTATGGGACTTTGTAGATAGGCATGTGTTCCCGGGCACGGTAGAAATTTGTATGTGAAAGCTGACCAGCGGGGAGAGGGGAGGGGGGAGGGGGCACGGAACAAAAGCAATCGTTCCCAGTGTGAAAACGCCCAAAGATTGGTTCAGCTTTACAGCTGCGTCCACGCGACCTTTTGGAGTGCTGATAGAGGAATTATGAGACTAATCAAGAGGATCAAACATCACCCCCATCTGAACTGTGTGCAACAAATAAAAACCTGTCTGCCTGACCTTTAGTCAGAGCAGGCAGCACGACGTGGAGGAAGCACACCCCCGACTCCTGAGTCGAGGAGCACGTCGACAATAAAGCAGCTTGTTCATCAGATACAGGCAGAAATATTCAAATTTGACATTTGAATCTGAATGTTTTACATTTGCCGAGGAGTGTCCGACTCCTTTGGCGAGGCGATAGCGCGTGGAATACTAAACAACCAACCAGGAGGAGAGGATGGTTAAACATGACAGCCTGTTCCAGCTAATTTCACCACACCAACGAGCAGCTTGATGAGTAGCTGGTTCAGAACAATGTTGTCATTACTGAGGCACACTGAGGCCAACACAGGATCCCTCCCATGTGTTACAGTAGCAGGAGTGCCCGATGAATCGTGCCCATTTCCCAGAGTTGGCATGAAATAAATTCAATCCACTTGGCTTGAGAACTGTTGACGCACTGCCACAGCTGGGGTTGAGTGTGTGTGTGTGTGTGTGTGGGGGGGGGGGCGGAGAGTCACGCTCCCTGTATTTTTCAGAGAGCTTGAATCATAGCAACATAATCTGACGAAGGTTTATTTCCAATGACTTTTCCTGCAGATGTGAAGAGCGATCAGACATATTGAGTCTAGCCTCGCTGTTCCACTTGTCAACGATGATGAAATAACTTGTATTTAATCATTCGATTGAACGTATTGCCATTAACACAATGTGAAGGCACATGCGACGAAAAGGGAAACGGGCTGTGACACAATAATAATAATAATAATAATAATAGGAAAAACAATAACATCAACATCATCATCAGTGTATTTACAAACATAGTATATCTGAGGTATTGTGCAATAGCATAGTAAATATGCCACATATGTAATGAAAAGGGCTGCGACAATAAGATAAAAACTATAATATCAACATCAGCTTTTACAAGCTTGTCATGTAGCGCCTGTGCTGCAACAGTGTTTTGCTGTGAAAGTCCAGGACTATTTTGTGGACTAAAAGCTTCACTCGTCCTTCCATCGGCATGGGGATGAGTAGATAATGACTGAATTTCCATTTCCTTTAATCACATGTTTATTTGATCAAATACTACTACTACTACTAATAATCATAATCATAATCATAATCATACAAGTCTAATCATCTAATTTATGTGTTAGCACTGGGAGTTTCATTTCCCCTCATGTTGTAAAAGTTAGGTATAGTAGTGAAACTCGTCACTTAATTTGAAGAATCTTTTCAAAAATGAGATATACTGTGCTGTACCTGTGCACCTTCAGAGAAAAAGTTAACCCTATAGTATTATGAAATAGCTTTTGGCATGAAAGTGACACCGATTAATGATGAGTCATCTTTAGACCTTTGATTACAAATCCTATTTTTGAGAATCATCTGTGGATTTGAAATAGTGGTTCATGAATTTCAGGGAGCACCGAAGCACTTTGTAAAAAGAAAGGCTCATCTCCATCCTGGCATCTCGTCTCCCGGCTCCTCCTGTCAAGACTGCAGCCGTCACCTGTTTGACTCAGGCCTCGTTCCAGCCATCACAGCAATCATATTAGATGTTGCCTCTGGGCAATCATAAAAATGCACTATTGGTTCCTCTCACTGGTGATTCAGCAAAGATGCATTCTTGTTCAGCGAGCCAATCAAACTCTGATTAAGGTACAAAGGAGATTTAGCAGCCAGCAGCAGCATCATCTCATAAAAAAACAAAAACTGGCATGTAAAAAGATGCTTTATGAAGACATTGATCTACTGTGTTATGTGATATATTTCATGTAAAACTCAATTCATAAATATATTATGCAAGCGGGTCTACGTTATCGCAGATGCTTGGCAACTTTTGATTGTGTGCAAACTGCAAAGGGGATAAAGGCCCCATTTTCTTTCTTTCTTTCTTATGTTGGGGGATGAGGTTTCTGTGGAATAGGACGGGGTAGAGCCCTATTTATAATGCATTGTGCTAAATTAACCATTTCAACGAGCTACAATGTACTATGAGATGCAGCTCCAAGACCTTAGTCTTGACACATGACAGTGGTCATCTATTCCTGCATCAGTATTTGACAGTCCTTTCTTGAGTGTTATGCAAGAAAAACTAATTCACGGCTAGCTGAACTAGCTACCAGGAACACTTGCACTACCATCGCTTTTGTCAGAGTTTGCAAAACAATTCACACTAAAGAATAAGAGATAATTAGAAACACTAGTCAGGAAATAATTCATAAATAAATTGAAACAAAAAAAAGTTGTATACATTTCTATATGCTTTCATGAAAATTGCTCGACCTGATAAAGGCAATGTGATGCATTGGCTTTTGTTTTCAGTACTGCAAGTGCTGGAATTCCCTGTTTCCTGGTATTCCCAGTCCATTTCCTGGCATTCCCTTACTGTAACTGGGGTTCAGGTGATGTCATCATGGACCGACGATGTCATAAATGTATCAGTGATGTCAGACCTCCTCTGTGTCCTGTGTTCTAACCGACACCTGCGGGTGAGCACCAGCTGATAACAACGAATCACCCTATACAGTCCTTTCCATCCAGCTATAGGCAGGGAAGCAGCGGCTATAGGCATCTTCTCCACAGTACCTAAAGAAAAGGCTAGCTTTACATCAGAGCCATTTTGCTCCTTGTGTCACACTGTAACATTATGGAAAATGAATGGAGAGGCAGGGATGAAAATGATTGAATTACTCTCTTTTTCGGTCTCTCTCTCCTTCTGTCTCTCTCTCATGCTCCCTCCTTCTCTCTCTTGCTTGGTCTCCCTCTCTCTCTCTCCCTCCCTCTCTCTCTCTCCCTCTCTTCTCTCCTTCT